>NC_029791.2:45450047-45479384 GCF_000816755.2 Arachis ipaensis | reverse complement strand
ATTTCTAATCCCACTTGAATATGGGCTACTGGAGACGGATGGTCAACTTAGAGCTCTTTGTGGCATTAAGAGTAGGAGGAAGATGGCTAGTGATAAGAATTGTCAAGCAAGGTTCATCGTGGTTGGAAGCTTTAAGTTCAAACGCAAAGGTTGGTATAAAGCTCAACTGAATGGGTCTAGGAAGCTGTTTGGTCGCTGCAGTGAGAATTCAAATCACCTTTCACCCGACTGGAAAAATGCAGATCGAGACAAAAACGGGTGTAAAAGTAAAGTTTGGGATCCTGGAATCTGTTCTGGCATTTGTCACTCCGGGAGCCTAAGAATCTGTTTGAAGCTTCTTAAGGGCTTTACATGCTTAGTTTGGGATCTCGGAGGACACTGGAATCACAAACATTGGTGGAGATTTCTGGATGAATACAAGCATAAGCCACCATAACAGGGAGCTCACCAAATGTCCAACTTAAGGACTTTAACTAAAAGTGCTAGGTGGGAGACAACCCACCATGGTATGATCGTTCATTTTTCATTTTTATTTAGTTTTATTTGTTTTCAAGTTTTATTTTATTTTATTGAACCTGGAGTTTTGCATCACATTCATATTAACACTGCATTTTGCATCTTTTCAGATTAAAAAAAAAAAGCGAGCACGCGACGCGACCGCATCAGCGATGCGTCCGCGTCGCAAGGAAATGGGAGACAATATTAATATGAACAGAGAGTTTCGCAGGAGCAGCGCTGGAGGCGTGCCAACGGCACAAATTACCCCACGCGACCGCGTTGCTAATGCGACCACGTCATATGGGAATAATGGCCTCCCACGCAACTGCGTGCCCCACGCGGCCGCGTGACCAGGATTTCGACGTCAAAAGAGTGCATCGCTGAAAGTTGAGCTGGAGTTGGGCTGGACCCGTGCTAGTAGCACAAGCCCTGCAATGCGAACGCGTCACCCACGCGTCCGCGTCATATTGGAAATAAGGCCACCCACGCGATCGCGTCGACCACGCGACCGCGTCACCCTGGATTTTGGCAATACTGAGTTTTGAACAGAGAGTTGTGCGACCACGAGGCTGCACTCGCGCCACTAGCACAAATCGAGTCACGCGATCGCATGTCCCATCCGTCCGCGTCACCCAACCTTATCGCGCACCACGCGACCGCGTCACCCACGCGACCGCGTCGCCAGCGTCGCACACCTTAACCTCATATGCCAAAATATCTTGTCTTTCTCTTCCCCAAATCCTATTTTCTCTTTTCCCTCCTTATTTCTTACTTACTTCTCCTCTCTTTCTTTCCCTTCTCATTCTTCTTATCTTTCATTGCTTGGTCTATGCTACTCATGCACTTTTCCGGCATGCCAATAAACACCCTGCATCCACTTATCTTTCGATGCACTGGCTATTTTTCATTGCTGGCTTTTCACATGTACTCGAGAGCATGTGTTAATGTCAATTACATCCTAATGTGCATCCATCACCACTCTTCCATTCTCTTCCTTGCTATATATCTATTTGAATTTAAGTTACTTTCTCTTCCCTTCTTCAGGATGGCCACCAAGGAAGGAAAGGAGAAAGCTACTCCCAAACCGCCAGCAAGGAAAGGAACAAAAAGAGCCCTAGCTGAGGAACCACAACCCCCATCCACTTGCACATCTTAGCATGCACCGAGGACGGTGCAATCTTTAAGTGTGGGGAGGTCGATACCGATCTCCGTGGGTTAGTACCTTCCTATCTCAAACACAAATGTTTTATTTTTTACTTGTTAGTTGTTGCATTTGCATATTTGATTGCATGTTTATTTGATTTTGTGTATTTAGTTACTACTTGGTTAAAGTAATAAAATTCTTTTTAGGACCCTATTTTTGAAAAATTTCACTAATTTAAAATGAAAATTTTTGTGTTTAACTTGTTTGAAGTTGTATTTGGAACACGGTTTTTGAGCCAAAGAACACACAACCTGTGAGATTTTGAGCTTATTTACATGGTTACATTATTTAACCATAAATATTATTCTTGTGTGTTTTCTTCTTTATGATTGTAATCTATACTTTGTTTCAGTCTATATGTCCATTATTTAGTGTATTTACATGCTTGCATATGATTGAGGCCATTGTTTGATTTTAGCTCACTTATCCCAAATAAGCATACCCTTTAAATCACCCTTGTCAGCCACTTTGAGCCTTTTAATTCCCATTTGTTCTGTATTTTACCACATCACTAGCCTTAAGCAGAAAAACAAATTAAATATCCCAATTGAATCTTTGGTTAGCTTAAGATAGAGATTGTGTATCAACTAAGTATGGGAAAACTGTGGGAACATGGGTTAATAAGGGAATGTATCATGTTTCTAATTTATTTGAATATTGGGAATTTGGGAACCTACTCATGAAAAACCAAAATAGAAAAATAATGGAGAATCCATGTGCATTGATAAGTTATGTTTGCTTTTATGATTCAAATATATATATATATATATATATATATATATAAATGAATAAATAAAGGGAAAAAATTACTCCAATATTAAGTTTAATAAAAGATCAATGCACATGTGATAAAAATTAAAGAAAATTTGGTACATGAGTATGAGAATTATACAAAAATAGGAATTATGGGTAGCTAGGCATGAATTTAAAAGTATATAGAGTATATGTATATTAGGTGAGAGCTTAGGTTAATTAAAGATTCATATTATAGCTCACTTGGTCATACATATACCATTACCTTTACCTCAGCCCCATTACAACCTTGAAAAGACCTCATGATGTTTGCATTGGTACATTAAATATTTGTTGATTGGGTAGATGAAGAACAAGGTTTAGAAAGCATGACTAGAGAAGAGTAGAGTGAATTACCCTATACACTTGAGAGATTAGAGTGACATACACTTCCTGTAAGGGTTCAGTGCTTGATTCTATATTCCCTGCTTTCAGGAGCTATCTTCTTACAAGTTTACTTGCTTTTTATTGTATGATTTGAATTAGTGAAATTTGAATTACTTTTGTCTTGAAGAACTTATTTACTCTTAACCAAGTAGGTAGAAGCATTCTGCATTTAGTTGCATTCATAGGTTGCATTTCATGCATTCTACCATTCCTCTTCATCCTTATAGCTTCTCTTGAGCTTAGCATGAGGACATGCTAGTGTTTAAGTGTGGGGAGGTTGATAAACCATTATTTTATGGTTTATCTTGTGCTCAATTGAGTGGTTTTTATCTACTCTTTACCCACTTATTCATACTATTTGCATGGTTTTACATTTGCCTTCCTAATTATGTGCTTTGATTGAAAACATGCTTCTTTGGTCTTAATTTTGATATATTTAATCCTCTCTTATTACCATTAGATGCCTTGATATGTGTGTTAAGTGATTTCAGAGATTACAGGGCAGGAATGGCTCAGAGGATGGAAAGGAAGGATGCAAAAATGGAAGGAATACAAGAAGTTGGAGAAACTGCTAAGCTGTCCAGCATGATCTCTTCACACTCAAACGGCTATAACATTAGCTACAGAGGTCCAAACGATGCGGTTCCAGTTGCGTTGGAAAGCTAACGTCCGGGGCTTCGATTTGATATATAATATGCTATAGTTCTTTTGACGCTAGGGGACGCGACCACGTGATCCATGCGGCCGCATCGCAGTGACGGAAATCAGCGCAGTTGAATTCGAGACCAGCGAATTCTGGGCTGTTTCTGACCCAGTTCTCGGCCCAGAAAACACTGATTAGAGGCTATAAAGTGGAGGAATGCATCCATTCATAGAGAGGCTCTCATAATTCACAATTTTAGGAGTAGATGTAGTTTTTAGAGAGAGAGGTTCTCTCCTCTCTCTTAGGATTTAGAATTAGGATTCTTTTCACTTCATGATTATTTCATCTTTTGCGATCACAAGTTCAATGTTCCTTTTATTTATTTTTCTAATTTAATTTATGAACTCTTCCATGTTACATTTGATATCTTTATTAGTGCTAATTTGAGGTATTTTCAGATCTATGATTGCTTTCCTTTATTTAAATAATTTAGATTTTTCCCTTTTGGCTTTGGTTGATTTATTGGTAACGCTTGAGCTGTCAAATAAAGGAGTGGTTGAAATTGGGAGTTGCTCCAATAACTCTAGTCTTTCCATAGGAATTGAATAGGACCTGAGGATTAAGCTAATTAATCCACTTGATTTACCTTCATAGTTAGAGGTTAACAAAGTGGGATTAAAACCCAATTCTCATCGCAATTGATAAGGATAGGACTTTCAGTTCTCCATACCTTGCAAAGAGATTTTATTGTTATCATTTTATTTTACTTGTCATTCAATATATTCCCGCCTTACCTCCTAATAAACCCCAATTTACAACTCATAACCAATAATAAGAACATACCTCCCTGCAATTCCTTGAGAAGACGACCCGAGGTTTAAAATACTCGGTTTTCAATTTTAAAGGGGTTTGTTACTTGTGACAACCAAAACGTTTGTACGAAGGGATTTCTGTCGTTTTAGAGACTATATCTACAACGCGAGTGTTTTTATGACATTCTTTACTGGCAAAAATCCTAACGTCAATGCTCTTTTTGGGCGTTTAACGCCCAAAATAGCTCTTATTGGCTTTTTTGCACCAGTGAGCTTCTTTTTGCTGTTTTGTATTCTGAATCCTTCTGCAACCCTGTGAACTTATGCAATTGATTCTTTCCTTGAAGATTATTTATATTAAACCTGTATAAATAAAAAAATAAATAAGAAAAAGTTTTGCTAATGGCTGGGTTGCCTCCCAGCAAGCGCTTCTTTATTGTCTTTAGCTGGACCTTGCTGAGCTTTTAATCTAGCCTCAGCCTTGAGCACTCTTGCTCAACATTGCCTTCAAGATAATGCTTGATTCTTTGTCCATTAACAATGAACTTCTTATTAGAATCAATGTCATGAAGCTCCACAAAGCCATATGGTGACACACTTGTAATCACATATGGTCCCCTCCACCGGGATTTCAGTTTCCCAGGGAATAGCTTGAGCCTAGAGTTAAACAGCAGAACCTTCTGTCCTGGTTCAAAGACTCTAGATGACAGCTTTCTGTCAAGCCACCTTTTTGCTTTCTCTTTGTACAGCTTGGCATTTTCGAAAGCAGTGAGTCTGAATTCCTCTAGCTCATTTAGCTGGAGCAATCTTTTTTCTCCGGCTAAATTGGCATCGAAGTTTAGGAATCTGGTTGCCCAGTAGGCCTTATGCTCCAGTTTCACGGGCAGATGACAGGCCTTACCATACACAAGCTGGTATGGAGAGGTCCCTATAGGAGTTTTGAATGCTGTTCTATAAGCCCACAAAGCATCATCCAAGCTTCTCGCCCAATCCTTTCTACGGGTACTTACAGTCCGTTCCAGGATTCTTTTTAGTTCTCTATTAGAGACTTTAGCTTGCCCATTTGTCTGTGGATGATATGGAGTTGCCACCTTGTGGCTAATTCCATACCGGACTATAGCAGAGTAAAGCTGTTTGTTGCAGAAGTGAGTGCTCCCATCACTAATTAGTGCTCTAGGGACACCAAACCTGCTGAAGATATGTTTCTGGAGGAACTTCAGCACTGTCTTAGTATCATTAGTGGGTGTGGCAATGGCCTCTACCCATTTGGATACATAGTCGACTGCCACCAGAATATAAGTGTTTGAGTATGATGGTGGAAAAGGTCCCATGAAGTCAATACCCCATACATCAAACAACTCAATCTCCAAGATTCCTTGTTGAGGCATGGCGTAACCATGAGGCAGATTACCAGCTCTTTGGCAACTGTCACAGTTACGTACAAACTCTCGGGAATCTCTATAGAGTGTAGGCCAGTAGAAGCCACATTATAGGACCTTGGTGGCTGTTCGCTCACCTCCGAAATGGCCTCCATATTGTGACCCATGGCAATGCCATAAGATCTTCTGTGCTAGAAAATAGAGAGCATGCATCTCTGAAAGGTTGCAGGTGCATTACACAGCCCAAATGGCATCCTTCTATAGGCAAATACTCCAGATGGACATGTGAATTCTGTTTTCTCTTGATCCTGGGGGTCTACTGCAATTTGGTTGTAGCCTGAATAGCCATCCAAAAAGCAGTAATAATCATGACCTGCTAGTCTTTCTAGCATCTGGTCTATGAATGGTAAAGGAAAATGATCCTTTCTGGTGGCTGTATTGAGCCTTCTATAGTCAATACACATGCGCCACCCTGTAACTGTTCTTGTAGGAACCAGTTCATTTTTTTCATTATGAACCACTGTCGTGCCTCCCTTTTTGGGGACAACTTGGACAGGGCTCACCCAGGGGCTATCAGAAATAGGATAAATAATCCCAGCCTCCAGTAACTTGGTGACCTCTTTCTGTACCACTTCCTTCATGGCTGGATTTAGCCGCCTCTGTGGTTGAACCACTAGCTTAGCATCATCCCCCAATAGGATCTTGTGCATGCATCTAGCTGGGCTTATGCCCTTAAGGTCACTTATGGACCACCCGAGAGCTGTCTTGTGTGTCCTTAGCACTTGAATTAGTGCTACCTCTTCCTGTGGATTTAAATCAGAGCTTATGATCACCGGAAAAGTGTCACCTTCTCCCAAAAATGTATATTTCAGGGATGGTGGTAATGGTTTGAGCTTGGGTTTTGGAGGTTTTTCCTCTTCCTGAGGAATTTCCAGAGGCTCTTTTATTTCCTCTGAATCCTCCAAATCAGGCTGAGCATCTTTAAAGATGTCTTCTAGCTCTGATTCGAGACTCTCAGCCATGTTGATCTCCTCTACCAAAGAGTCAATAAGATCAACTTTCATGCAGTCTTTTGGTGTGTCTGGATGCTGCATGGCTTTGACAGCATTCAACTTGAACTCATCCTCATTGACCCTCAAGGTTACTTCCCCCTTTTGGACATCAATGAGAGTTCGTCCAGTTGCTAGGAAAGGTCTTCCTAGAATGAGAGTAGCACTCTTGTGCTCCTCAATTTCCACCACTACAAAGTCAGTGGGAAAGGCGAATGGCCCATCCCTGACAATCATGTCTTCAATCACGCCTGATGGGTATTTAATGGAGCCATCAGCAAGTTGGAGACATATCCTGGTTGGTTTGACTTCTTCAGTTAAACCAAGCTTTCTGATAGTGGATGCAGGTATTAGGTTGATGCTTGCCCCAAGATCACATAAAGCTATCTTGGTGCAATCACCCTCTAATATGCATGTTATCATAAAGCTCCCGGGATCCTTAAGCTTTTCTTGGAAGCTTTTCAGAATGACTGTACTGCATTCCTCAGTGAGGAGAACTCTTTCAGTTTCTCTCCAATCCTTCTTATGACTCAAGATCTCTTTCATGAACTTGGCATAAGAGGGTATTTGCTCAAGTGCCTCTGTAAACAGAATCTTTATTTCAAGAGTCCTGAGATAGTCTGCAAAGCGAGCAAATTGCTTATCCTGCTCCTCTTGGCAGAGTTTTTGAGGATAAGGCATTTGGCTTTGTATTCTTCAACCTTGGTTACTGCAGGTTTATTTCCTACAGAGGTGGTTAGAGAAGCCTTTTTAGAGGAGTTGTTATCAGTACTTGTGTGTGTCTGATCCCTCACTGGCGTTTGAATGCCAGGGTTGGAAGCTGGATTGGCGTTGGACGCTAACTCCTTACCTATTTCTGGTGTTTGAACGCCAGAACTGAGCTTCCCTTGGGCGTTGAACGCCAACTCCTTGCCTGTTTGTGGCGTTTGAACGCTAGAACTAAGCATAGGTTGGGCGTTTAACGCCAGCTCTCCACCCTTTTTTGGCGTTTGAGCGCCAGACTTATTCCTCTCTGGGCTCTTACTGTCCTCAGAGGGATTTTGGGTAGCAGTTTGTTCATTTCTTGGCTTCCTGCTGCCTTGAAGTGAGGTATTTAATGTTTTCCCACTTCTTAATTGAACTGCTTGGCACTCTTCTGTTATTTGTTTTGATAACTGCTGTTCTGTTTGCTTCAACTGTACTTCCATATTCATATTAGCCATTCTTGTGTCTTGTAGCATTTCTTTGAATTCGGCCAGCTGTTTTGTTAGAAAATCTAGTTGCTGATTGAATTTAGTAATTTGTTCTGCCGGATTGAGTTCAGCAGTTACTGTTTTAGCCTCTTCTTTCATGGAAGATTCACTACTTAGGTACAGATGCTGATTTCTGGCAACTGTATCAATGAGCTCTTGAGCCTCTTCAATAGTTTTTCTTATGTGTATAGATCCACCAGCTGAGTGGTCTAGAGATATCTGAGCTCTTTCTGTAATCCCATAGTAGAAGATGTCTAATTTCACCCACTCTGAAAATATTTCAGAGGGACATTTTCTTAGCATCTCTCTGTATCTCTCTAAGGCATCATAAAGAGATTCATTATCTCCTTGTTTAAAGCCTTGGATGTTCAGCCTTAGCTGTGTCATCCGTTTTGGAGGAAAATATTGATTCAGGAATTTTTCTGACAGCTGTTTCCATGTCCTTATGCTAGCCTTAGGTTGGTTATTTAACCACCTCTAAGCTTGGTCTTTTATAGCAAATGTAAATAGTAATAATATGTAGATATCCTAATCTACTTCCTTATCATGTACTGTGATAACAATTTGTAAAAACTGTGCCAGAAACTCTGTAGGTTCTTCTTGTGGAAGACCGGAATATTGGCAACTTTGCTGCACCATGATAATGAGCTGAGGATTCAACTCAAAGCTACTGACTCCGATGGAGGGTAGACAGATACTACTCCCATATGAAGCAGTAGTGGGGTTAACATATGACCCCAGAGTCCTTCTGGACTGTTCATTTCCACTTAGGTCCTTGATGGAGAAAGGGAGATGATGTGGATTTATTTTATTTATTTTATTATATTAAAAAAAATTTTCGAAATAATAAAATAAAATAAAATAAAACTACAATAAAAATAAAAATAAAGGAATTGAAAATATTTTATGAGGATTTTCGAAAAAGTGAGGAGAGAGAGTGGTTAGGATATTTTTGAAAAAGATATAATTTTTAAAAACTTGACAACTAAGATATGATAAGAAAAAATTTTAAAATTGAAATCTAAATTTTCTTTTTTGAAAAAAAATTCGAAATATTTGCTCAAAAATAGTTAGAGAAGATTTTTTTTATTTTTGAATTTTATGATGAAAGAGAAAAACACACAAAAGACACACAACTCAAAATTTTTAGATCTAATGCTCCTTGTTTTCGAAAATTTTGGAGGAAAAACACCAAGGAACACCAAACTTAAAAATTTTAAGATCAAGACACAAGGAAGACTCAAGAACACTTTGAAGACTCACAAGAACAACAAGAACATGAAGATAGAACACCAAACTTAAAATTTTTAGAAAACCAAAATAAAATTTTTGAAAACTAAAGAAAAATTAACAAAAAAACACCAAACTTAAAGTTTGGCACAAGATTTAATCAAAGAAAAATTATTTTTGAAAAAGAGATTTTAAAAGGGAGATAGCTAATTACCAAGAACATAAGCACAATGCTCTAGCCAATTGAGCTATAAATTTAACGTGTTTTAATAAGGTATTTAATAAATAAATTTTTTTTTTGAAAACTGATATTTTGAAAAAGCACAAGAAAAACAAGAAAAGACTCAGAACAAGAAAACTAAAGATCAAACAAGAAAAATTGACAAGAACAACTTGAAGATCAAGGAAGAACAAGAACATGCAATTCGAAAATTGAAAGACAAAGAAAAGCATGCAATTGACACCAAACTTAAAACATGACACTAAACTCACGGAAAAACTAAAAATCAATAAAGAAAAATAATATTTTTGAAAAATTTTTGAAAAGAAAATAAAAGACTCTGACCCAAAAGACAAAATTTTCCTAATCTAAGCAACAAGATGAACCGTCAGTTGTTCAAACTCGAATAATCCCCGGCAACGGCGCCAAAAACTTGGTGCACGAAATTACAATCACACTTTTGGAACTCCGTACCACTAACCAGCAAGTGCACTGGGTCGTCCAAGTAATACCTTACGTGAGTAAGGGTCGATCCCACAGAGATTGTTAGCTTGAAGCAAGCTATGGTTATCTTGTAACTCTTAGTCAGGATATCAATTATAATTATCAGTTGACTTGCAAATGAACAAGAGAGCATGGATTAAATAATACTTATTATGCAGTAATGGAGAATATGTTGGAGTTTTGGAGATGCTTTGTCTTCTGAATCTCTGCTTTCCCCCTGTCTTCTTCTTCACGCACGCAAGATTTCTTCTTTGGCAAGTTGTGTGTTGGTGGATCACCGTTGTCAATGGCTACCATCCGTCCTCTCTGTGAAAATAGTCCAAGTGCGCTGTCACCGCACGGCTAATCATCTGTTGGTTCTCACTCATGCTGGAATAGGATCCATTGATCCTTTTGCGTCTGTCACTATGCCCAACCCTTGTGAGTTTGAAGCTCGTCACAGTCATCCAATCCCTGAATCCTACTCGAAATACCACAGACAAGGTTTAGACTCTCCGGATTCTCAAGAATGCTGCCAATGGATTCTAGCTTATACCACGAAGACTCTGATTAAGGAACCCAAGAGATACTCATTTAATCTAATGTAGAACGGAGGTGGTTGTCAGGCACGCGTTCATAAGTTGAGAATGGTGATGAGTGTCATGGATCATCATATTCATCGTATTGAAGTACGAATAAATATCTTAGATAGAAACAAGTATGTATGAATGGAAAACAGAAGTAATTGCATTAATTCATCGAGACACGGCAGAGCTCCTCACCCCCAACAATGGAGTTTAGAGACTCATGCCTTCAAAGAGTACAAAATTTAGGTCTTGAATGTCACTTGTTACAAAATAAATCTCTAAAAGTTGTTTAAATACTAAACTAGTAACCTAGGTTTATAGAAAAATGAGTAAACTAAGATAGAGAGTGCAGAAACCTACTTCTGGGGCTCACTTGGTGTGTGCTGGGACTGAGACTTGAGCTTTACACGTGCCTAGGCTATTTTTAGAGTTAAACGCCAGGTTGTAACCTGTTTCTGGCATTTAACTCCAACTTGTAACCTGTTTCTGTTTCTGGCGTTTAACGCCAGAATGCAACATAGAACTGGAGTTGAACGCTAGTTTACGTTATCTATCCTTGAACAAAATATAGACTATTATATATTGCTGGAAAGCCCTGGATGTCTACTTTCCAACGCAATTGAGAGCGCGCCAATTGGACTTCTGTAGCTCCAAAAAATTCATTCCGAGTGCAGGGAGGTCAGAATCTAACAACATCAGCAGTCCTTTTTCAGCCTGAATCAGATTTTTGCTCAGCTCCCTCAATTTCAGCCAGAAAATACCTGAAATTATAGAAAAATACACAAACTCATAGTAAAGTCCATAAATATGAATTTCTCCTAGAAACTAATAAAAATATACTAAAAACTAACTAAAACATACTAAAAATTACATGAAATTAACCCCAAAAAGCGTATAAAATATCCGCTCATCAGCGTGCCATGCCTTACTTCAAGTGGCACACCCAGGCCTTTTTAAAACCTTGGATAGCCTAGCGTGCCATGCCTTCGAGCCCAAGTGGCACGCCCAGGCCTTCTCCCTCTTCTTCTTGCTTCTGGAAAGTTGAACTGGCATGGCACGCCCAGGGTCTGGCGTGCCATGACCATTATGTGTGGTTGGACTTCCTCTCTGGAAAACTGAACTAGCGTGGCATGCCCAGGTTCTGGCGTGCCACGCCCATTTGTGTGCTTGGCTCCTTCGCTGGCGTGCCATGCCCAGAACTCAAGTGGCACGCCCAGGTCTTCTCTTGGTTGATTGGTGATGATGGCGTGCCACGCCTGAGACTCAAGTGGCATGCCTGGGTAGAAATTGGTAGCTGGCATGCCACGCTTTCGATACCAAGTGGCACACCCATATGGTTGGCCTCCTATCTCCCTCTCTAGAACATATAACTATCATGCCACGCCCATTATTCCTCTTGGTTCCAGTAGCTGGCGTGCCACGCCCAGCTTTCAAGTAGCACGCCCAGGTGAGAATCTTGAGCTGGCTTGCCACGCCTTCGATACCAAGTTGCATGCCCAGCCTTTGCTTTGGCCTCCTTGTACATTGGCCCGCCACAATTACATGGTTAAAACGGCGATTTTTGAATTAGGTTAAAATAGCAGTTCAAACCGCCGTTATTTCCGAATAAAACGGTGCTTTTGGTTGGTTAAAACGGCGGTTTAAAACCGCCGTTATTTCCGGATAAAACGGCGCTTTTCTGGTTGATTAAAATGGCAGTTTAAAACCGCCGTTATTTCTGGATAAAACAGCGCTTTTTGATTGGTTAAAATGGCGTTTTATGTTGGTTAAAACGACAATATTTATTGTTGAAAAATGGTAGTATAAAACCGCCATTTTTATCGAGTTAAAATGGTATTTTAATTGTTTAAAATTGTAGTTACAAACCACCATTTTTACCGGAAAAAAGTGACATTTTTTATTATTTAAAAAGACAATTTTAACTATCATTTTTACTACGTTAAATGAACAATTTCTTGTTTAAAATTTCACAATAACAAAAAATTATAACCCATAAACAAAATATTATGTAACTCAGAAATAAAGTATTAAACATAATATATAATATTTTAGTATTGAAAATAAAAAAATAATAACTCCTATACAAATAAAGTATTAAACATAACATGATTTTTTAATTCTAAACATAACATGTAGCTAAAGATACATCAAATCTCCATCATAAAAATCATGAATTGTTGAATTATGATGGCTCCACCTAATAGATAGTACCCTTCGAATTCGTATATCTCAATAGGCTCCTCTGGGCGAGGAACTAACTTCGCTGTTTCTTTTACCTTGTAGCCTGAAACCAAACTACCAAAACTTATCAAGAAATGAGAAGGACAAATATTTTGTTTATTAAAAAAGAATTTGTTGAATATCACTATACTGTGATATCGGATGAGTATTTACAAAAAATATTCCAAACTATATATACAAATGAAGACAAAGTAATGGGCTAATATAAGATCTTTAAAGTGCAGATACTCTAAGGAAGATTAGAAATTTAGCATACACTTGCCAATCAGCGAGAAAAATAACTCTATTTAACAATTGATCTAATATTTTGATATGTGCAAAAATAACAGTCCATTTAGAAATCCCTCAATAAAATCAGGTCAAAAAATATAAGCACACAAGTTATGGTTGAGGTTGTAACACACTGCTTTGTATTTTGACCACAAATTATATTGAATTGACACAAAATGTGAAATTATGAATCACTCTATTATTCAGTAGAATCCTTTTGCATTCAAATGATGAAAATAAGCTTTCTTATTTATGATTTTCTACTTTATTTAAATGAACTTAAACTTCACAAATTGGTAGCAATGAAATAGATACATAGCTACTGGCACTAGCTTAAGCAAGGAAAAAGCAATACCAAAACTCTTTAATGATCAGAAAAGTAAAACACTTAAGCTAGTAAAGTGATTTTTACATTTTTCCAACTATTATACAGAACACTGTAACCTATTCCAATCCTTAGTCCTAAGGAGATCTTTACCTACCCTATAAATAATTGATGTTATCCATTGAAGAAAATTATATGCATGTTTTCTCATTCTTTTGTTTTCATTGTAACACTCAAAAGAGCAATGTTGATATAATCAATAAAAATAAGTCTCCTTCTAATAGTTACAACCCAATAAACATAGTGAGAAATTAGAAAACTTACGTAATAGACCAATTTTGGCCAAGAGATCTTCACTCTTCATCAATCCCACAATCTTCATCAGAAAAAGAAAAGAAGATGTTGAATTTAATTATGTGGCACACCTTGAAAGATTCATTGTCTGTTTTAAAATTTATTCCTGGAACATACTTTAGCCACATAGAAAATCCTCTATATACAACAAAAAAATAATAAATAAAATTAAATTAAATTAAAAATTATAAAAATTAACGAAAGATTAAAGGACTCCCTCTCCTTAAGCTTTTCTTATTAATCTTATTTAAAATGGTCATATGCACTTAACACATTAGACAATTCCTGCACCGAAAGAAGAACATATAGTTATTTCAAGTAAGAACCAAATACAATAAAATGAAAAAAAAAATAATGGATGCATGTGCTTTTTTCATTGAAACAAAACAAAATTAAATTAAAATTAAAATTTTCTTACAGCATTGTGAACTAGTGTGATCAACTCTTGCATTGTCTTTTCTGCCTCTAGCTTATGGTCTTTATTGCTCAAGACACCCACACCTAATCTGAGGTTATTTTCATAACATAAAAATAGTAATTAAAAGAACAAAAACACAATAAAGAAGACATTAGAATCTAGTAATGTAATGTATTGTATTGTATTTTAATGCAGCAATGTTCTTAAGGCTCACAGACAACTCTTCCATGCAAAATCATAACCAAAGTTTGCATCTTTAATAGAATATAGTTTCTTATTGTTTTATGCAAGACACCCAACAAAGAAAGCATACAACTATCATATCACTAGTACAATCAATGAATCAGTATCTTATGTATGTCTCTATGTTTCTAAATCTTCACAATAAGGATAATGAGAAATCGAAAAGCATACTGAAATAACATTTATACATTTATATGCATCATATTTGCAATTAAATAAAAGAGTGTTGTATTGATTCAATTTCAATATAAGCAGTGTCTTTATATATTGGTCCACTTAAAGTTTCATGTCAAAATAATAAGTTATTTTATTACCAATTTTATAAATGATCGAAGACATGAAAAAAGATATGTTTCTTTAGTTTTATTCAGCTTGCATAAATATGACAAGATTAAGAAGTTTAAGTGTCCTCGCAAAAATTAAACAAGTCTTGATGAGAAGGTAAGAAAAATGAACTTACAATCTCACATTGTAATACATGCAAGGGAGTCCTATCAAGAATATAACCCAATGTCCAGCTATAAGATTGGTGATGCAGAAGATCCCTTGGATGATGAATTCGGGCAAGAGGAACCTAATACATTAAAAAGCCGACATTAAGTAAAATATTCATGTCCATGATTCAAAATTCTTTCATCATGTCTTCTGGTTGGCATGAACATAAAAAAGAAGAAGAAAGAAACAACATATCATCTCTGAGTAAGGAAAATAAGATAAATAAGTGATAAGTAAGATACAAACTACAACCTAGCCATTTCAACAGCCTCAAGATCAGTGCCTCGAAAAGCCCCATCAAGCTTTGCCTTTGCAAAATTCCTTGTTATCCTGTTAATTCTGATTCCTTCTATTATGGTGTCAAATGGATTCTTAAGTCTTCGTCCTTCTACCTCCTCTTTGGTATACGTAACTCCTCTCGTTACCTTATTATACAAACTGGAACCAGGAGGATCTATAAGGATGCACTTGATCCCTGGATTCTTTTCTTGTTGTGCATAAAACTAAAATGTCAAGCAGGGTCCATAATCAGAATCGCATTGTTGCAAAGGTGACGGTAGAGGAACGGGATATGAACCTAAAGAAAACTGCTAATACCAGACACAATGCCACTAATGCCTGCTGCTACATTTTCTTTAGATGCCCTTCTAGTGATCTTTGTGAGTAATTGACACTAGTCTTACTCTTTCAACAGTTGTCCCAAGGGCTTCAATTATTTGAGACTGAAATTTTGATTCCAATACAGTAAATAAATTGTTTCAGTAATAGTGGGGAAGCTAAGAAGAAACATGGTTAAACTAAATTAACTTGATAGACAAAAACTTCACTTTGTCAAGATTAATCTAGCAGTTCTATAATGACATGCAAAATGTTACAAGATAATGACTCCTAATAGTGTATAATTAGCATGCTTAACTAGAATAACAAAAGTACCTACCTTCTCAATGGCGGCGTCATTGGGTATAACAACGTGGGATTTTCATGCGAATGCAGGAGCAACCATGGCAATGCTAATGGAAGTGCTACTAGCACTCCCTTCAGTGATTATTCCACCTGGACTTAGCTGGCCAGATTCTAAGGCCTGCATAATCAATCATAGAGAATTTAATATGCAGTGAAAGACTTTTAATTCACACCTAATTTGTCACAAACTATGAATTTATCTAAAAATTTTATTCTAAATAAAAATCCTAAAAAGCACTAAGATTTGTACCTCTAGAATAATTAGATGACTTGAACATCTTGTCTTAATTACAGAAAACAGCAAGAAGAACCAAGTAGAAACTGGAAACTTAATTCACAGAACAAACTTCTTTCATATTTTATTTCCAGATTCAAATCTAACATAACATATAAGTTTTAACATAACATAGCACTCCTTCTCAACCTCATCCATCAGTCTCATACTCATGCACCAAAGAATCAAAACCCTAATATCGTACCGCGAAATCAAAACTTGACTTGACTAGTTGATTTCCACAATATCATGGGGTATAACTGTAAATTTAGCGAAAAATGAAAAAAAATAAAGAGCACTTACTGTGAGCAAGTGAGATGAGCAGTTCTCGATCTCATCGATCATGTCACGTGCATTTGCCAGGGCTGGCACTGCCTCCATGATTCTGTTGGAGATGCATTCTGAAGAGTGGAAGATTGATGGTTTAGAAGTTATAGTAAACTCTCGTTGCAAGTATAGTTACTAAACCAAGCAATCAACCTTTCTTACAAAAGTTTTGGTTGTCACAAGTAACAAACCCCTTTTAAAATTGATAACCGAGTATTTAAACCTCGGGTCGTCTTCTCAAGGAATTGCAGGGAGGTATGTTCTTATTATTGGTTATGAGTTGTAAATTGGGGGTTATGGAAGTAAGGAAGCAGTATGTTGAACAAAAAAATAGTAATAATAAAATAATAATACTGTAAAATAAACTCTTGGCAAGGTATAAGAACTGGAAGTCCTATCCTAGTTATCCTTATCAATTGTAATGAGAATTGGATTTTTCTCCCACTTTGTTAACCTCTAACTATGAAGGTAAGTTAAGTGGATGAATTAATTCTGATTCCTCAAGTCCTAGTCTTTCCTTGGGAAAAGTCAGAGTTAGTGGAACTCGAATTAATTCTTGAAGAATTCCAATTTTCAATTAACAATGAGTTTGATAACTCAAGAGTCTCCAATGACTCAACCCAAGCCAAAAGGGAAAAATCCAAATTATTTATATAAATAAAAGAAAGCAATCATAAGTCTGAAATACCTCAAAATATATTAAATAGAAAATCAATCTAAACATAGAGAGTCATAACAAAATTGAGAAAAGAAATAAAAGAACATTGAACCTGGGATTGAGAGTCACTCCTAAAACTAAGAGAAGTCCTAAATCCTAATCCTAAGAGAGATGAGAGAACCTCTCTCTCTAAAAACTACATCTACTCCTAAAATTGTGAATGTGAAAGCCTGTTTTTGAATGGATGTATTCCCTCACTTTATAGCCTCTAATCTGTATTTTCTGGGCCGAGAACTGGGTCGAAAACAGCCCAGAAATCACTGGAGAAGAATTCAAATACGCTGATTTCCGTCACTGCGACGCGGCCGCATGGAGCACGCGGTCGCATCACCTAGCGTCAGAGCAACTATAGCATATTATATATCAAATCGAAGCCCCGGACGTTAACTTTCCAACGCAACTAGAACCACATCGTTTGGACCTTTATAGCTAAAGTTATAGCCGTTTGAGTGCGAAGAGGTCAGGCTGTACAGCTTAGCAGTTCCTCCAACTTCTTGCATTCCTTCCACTTTTGCATGCTTCCTTTCTATCCTCTGAGTCATTCCTGCCCTATAATCTCTGAAAGTACTTAACACATATATCAAGGCATCTAATGGTAATAAGAGAGGATTAATAATAGGCAATTTAAAGGCCAAAGAAGCATGTTTTCAACCAAAACACATAGTTAGGAAGGCAAATGTAAAACCATGCAAATAGTATGAATAAGTGGGTAAAGAGTTGATAAAATCCACTCAATTAAGCACAAGATAAACCATAAAATAGTGGTTTATCACATTCGCGTCGAGACAGTTCTCTCCTCATGAACATGTGGTAAAATTCCACCACCTCTGGCACCCTCCTCAACAAGAACAATAACGCAGAAGATAAATCAAAGTAAATACACAATAAGAAAAAAGAACAGGCATTCTCTATTTCTTCCTATTAGAGCATGAACTAGATCTAAAAGTATGAAGAGGAAAGAAAAATCAAAAGATGAAGTAGATCAAATTAGTAATTAATAATTCACAAAATAGCAAAACCAAATCACAGAAGCACAATTGGAGGCCAGCAACAACGGCACCGCTTGTGGCGGTGGCAAACTTCAGATCGAAGTTGAAGAACCAGATCATAGAAGCTCAATCGCAGGCAGCAATAACAGCGTCACTTGCAGCAATGTGAAGATGAATCGTGACGGCAAACCCTCAGATCAAAACTGGAAAACTAGATCAACAAAAATGGCTTCCTCGCGTGGAGATGAACAACGGCAATTTTAGGGTTTCGTATACTCTCCCTCTCACATGTTGAAAAGCATCACTTGCTTTCACTCTCATATTCTCTTTTAGTTTTATAAAAAAAAACATTAAAACAATTGCAGTGGCGGGTATAAACGCCAAAATGTAGCGCTTTTAACAAGGATATTATGACATAAGAGAGAAATGTTAAAATAAACCAACAATACGGCAGTTAAGTAACATTGCCGTAATATTAGTGCCCTTTTAATCATATTTTTTTGTAGTGATTGAACTGAGCTCCATTATTCCTCTCTTTTGAGTTCTATCTGAAGCATAGAAATACTCATTCTCAGCCACAGTTTCAATGACATCTATGACTTCTTCAATGGTTTTCTTCTTATTGAGTGAGCCTCCTGAAGAATGATCTACTGCTTGCTTTGACTCATATAACAACCCTTCATAGAAGATGTGTAGTTGTACCCACTCATTGAACATATCCGGTGGGCATTTCCTTGTCAAATCTTTGAACCTGTCCCAGGCCTCATAAAGTATTTCACTATCTTGCTGTCTGAAAGTTTGCACCTCATCTCTTAGCCTGTTGACTCTCTGTGGAGGGTAAAATCTTGCTAGAAATTTGTTCACAACTTCATCCCATGTTGTTAGGCTCTCCTTGGAAAATGCTTCCAACCACTTTGCTGTCTTATCTATGAGTGAGAAAGGAAACAAAAGTAGCTTGTAGGTGTCAGGGTGTACACCATTGGACTTTACAGTGTCACGAATCCTCAAGAATGTAGTGAGATGTTGGTTTAGGTCCTCTTGGGCTCCCCCTCCATATGAACAATTATTCTGGATAAGTGTGATGAGTTGAGGCTTCAACTCAAAGTTGTTAGCATGGATTGTTAGTTTGAGGATGCTGCTGCCACAGTTTCCTGGATTTGGGTTGATGTAGGAGCCTAAGACTCTCCTCTCCTGCCCAACATGATTGCCAGCATCCTCTCCAACATTGTTATGCACTTCTTCCTCCATAGTGGTTCTCAGATCTTCCCCCACTACTTTCTCTCCAACTATGCCTTTGCATCTTGCTTCCCTCCTTAATCTAAGGAGGGTCCTTTCAGGTTCACTATCGAAGGAAGATGAAGTTTCTCCCCTTCTACCTGTCATACATTCAATAAATAGCAAGCAGAGGGCAAGTGAAGGAATCACTCTTGTCAAGATTAGTGGTTAGCTTAGTTGATGCAATTAATCAAACAGTTAGAAGAATGGAAATATGAACAATGAATAACTGAAATAATCAAAGTAAAAGGAAAACAGAATGGAAAGAAGAAAAATTAAAGAACTAAAAGAAAAACATCAAGGTAATTAAATTGCTTAATCTAGCTCTCCAATCAATTTAATCATTGTCAAATTCAAACTAATCCCCGGCAACGGCGCTATAAAACTTGATGAGCCGAATTCACTCCCCATATAAAAATGATGAATCCTTTCTTTTGGCAAGCGCACCAAAATTATCGTCAAGTAATAACCCACAGTGGAGTGGGATTGTATCCACAGAGATTGGTAGATTTGAACAATTTTAATTAATTGATGAATTAGTCAAGCTAAACAGAATAGATTGTGATTGCAGAACTGTAAATCGGCAAAATTATAAATGACTCAAAAGTAAAGAAAAGCAGTAAAGTGCAGAAATGGAAATGGCAAGAATATAAAGAGTAGAAACTTAAATGACTTAATTGTAAATGAGAATGGGGATTTTCAAAATATAAAGAAAGCTATAAAGAAAGTGGAAGATAAGAATAAGGGAATTCATTGAGATCAGGAGATGTTGTCTCTTTGGATTAAATCCAGCTCATATCCTCTTCAATCATGCAACTCATTGACCTCTTGGCAATCATGATTGATTGAGCCCCAATCCCTTGGTGACTCAATCTCTCAGATCTTGATCAATAGCCAATTCCTTGGTCTAATTACTCATGAAGAGAGATATGCTTGGTCCCTGACTATACCACACATCATCATAGGTCCAAGTAGAGGGAGGATTATATGTCACCATATCCAAACACCAAAACCCAGATCCTACTCAAGTGTGAGAAGGAATTTCTAGCTTGGTTTCATGTTTCCTTTTCCAAGGTTCCCATGAAACCCATTTTTCATTCAATCTCTTTTCCAAGATAATTGAACACTAGCATTAAAACGAAATTCCTTCTAGCAAATCAAAGAGAAAATGAAAAGAAGAAGAAATTAACTATCATTAATCCATCAAGTACAACAGAGCTCCCTCTCTCAATGAGAGGGAATTTAGCTACTCATAGCTCAGAGAAAAGTACAAGAGATGGAGAAGATGATAAAGTGAAAAAGTAAATCTAACTAATAGCTCTACTCCACAACTTAGCTTTCCAACTGCTTAACCCCCCCTTTTTCAGTATCTTTTGGGGGTATTTATACTACTCCTAGCACTAGAAAAATAAAGGAATTACAAAAGTGAAAAGAAAAATACAATTTGGAGGGAAAAGAAACTCAATAAACGTGATTTCCTAGTTGGCGTGTGGCTGGCGCTTCAGTGGCATGCCATGCCCACTCTGAATCTGACTTGGCGTGCCACGCCCAACTCTTCAAGTGGCACGCCTTCCTTCATTAGCCTCCCTAGCGTGCCACACCTTCGAGCCCAAGTGGCACGCCCAGGCCTTCTCCCTTTTCTTCTTGCTTCTGGAAAGTTGAATTGGCGTGCCACGCCCATTATGTGTGCTTGGACTTCCTCTCTGGAAAACTGAACTAGCGTGGCACGCCCAGGTTCTGGCGTGCCACACCCATTTGTGTGCTTGGCTCCTTCGCTGGCGTGCCATGCCCAGAACTCAAGTAGCATGCCCAGTTCTTCTCTTGGTTGATTGGTGATGATGGCGTGCCACGCCTGAGACTCAAGTGGCACGCCTGGGTGGAAATTGGTAGCTGGCGTGCCACGCCTTCGATACTAAGTGGAACGCTCATATGGTTGGCCTCCTATCTCCCTCTCTGGAACATATAACTATCGTTCCACGCCCAGGGTCTAGCGTGCTACACCCATTGTTCCTCTTAGTTCCAGTAGCTGGCGTGCCATGCCCAGCATTCAAGTGGCACGCCCAGGTGAAAATCTTGAGCTGGCGTGCCACACCTTCGATACCAAGTGGCACGCCCAACCTTTGCTTTGGCCTCCTTGTACATTGGCATGCCACACCTAGATGCTCAAGTGGCACGCCTAAGTGAGGGTAAAAGCTTGGCGTGCCACGCCTTCGATCTCAAGTGGCACGCCCAGGCCTTTTTTGCCTTCAACCTCTTCTCTGGAATCTTGTACTAACGTGCCACGCCATGCTGCTCAAGTGGCACGCCCATTCATTTGTGGCTTTCTTAAGCTTGGCGTGCCATGCCTGACTCATCAAGTGGCACGCCCAAGTGACTTTTGAAGCTGGCGTGCCACGCCTTCGATACCAAGTGGCACGCCCATGGCTCAAGTGGTGGACGCCCCTTTAGTGGCCTTCATTGTTGTTCTCTGGAAAATTGTACTAGCGTGCCACGCCCATGTATTTGCTTTGAGAATCCCCTCTAGACTTCAGTACTGGCGTGCCACGCCCAGCTCCTTGCGTGCTACGCCAGTGCATTTTTGTGGCGTTTGCTCCAAGTGGCACGCCAGTTTCACACGCCCAGCTTGTTTTGTTGTTTTCTTCCCCTTTTTGATGCCTTTTTCACCTGAAATTTAGCACAAACTTATTTCAAAGCAATGTACTATAATATTCATCAAATAATGCATGAATTGCAATGATCAAATGAGATTATGCTCTTTTATGGTCCTTTTTATGCAAGAAAAAAGGGTAGATGATGCAAGTCATCACCTCCCAACCACAAATAGTAAAGATATGCAAACACAAGTATATCACACAAGAAATGCACAAGTAGGAAGCAAGTAAGACAATTAGGTAATTAGCAAGTAATGATGCAATCAGTTAGGCATTCCAAACAAATCACATATAATGCATATGATGCATGCCTGTCCTAGTTGCTGATGAGTCTCATCTGTCAATTGCAAAGCCAACCCGACGTGTCCTGCTAGCTAACCATTGGACAGAACACCAAACACAGAGCAAGTGGGACAACGTCACAACCCTTGCATCTTACCGGCGTACCCGGAGCAGGGGACAACTTCACCCTACCTCTTACCCAGGCAGTATTACATTCTCGGCCTGGAGCAAGCGGCAACAAAACACAGCCCTTGCATCTTACCCGGAGTCACATACAAAAACACACTTTCATTATCATTACCACCCATTCATTCATCCATTCATTCTCAATTCATACCCGGAGTAAGTGGGTAATACCACTGCATCTTACCCGAAGTTCTCGCCTCTTACCCGGAGCAAGTGGTTAGCACCACTGCGTCTTACACGGAGGCACATCACAGTAAACTTCGATTTCATTATCTTTATAATTCATTCACCTCAGCCAACTGGCTTGAAATCATAATCCATGATCAGCCACAAGCCATCATCTCATACACAGCCATTCGGCTCATCTTATACGCAGCCATTCGGCCATATCATACACAGCACTCCACTGTCCTCCTAAACATCTCATATCATCTGTATTAACCATAACTCATCATAATATCCCCTTTCTTCCTCCACAAGTTACTCCCTTCTCTAGCTTACTCTCATTCAGTAGGCATTTTACATCAATTTAAGATTTAGGGAATGAAATTGGGAGTTTATAAGTGTGAAAGAATATCTTGGAAGGTTACAAGCTTGCTGGGAATGCGAAATACTTGAAAACAAAATTTTAGAAAAGGAATGGGTCGCGTGCATACGTACAGGAGTGTGCATGTGCACGCCCAGAAGCATTTTTAAACGTGTGCATACGCACAGGAAGCAAAATCTCCAGGGTTGAGTGCACGCACAAGGTGTGCTAGAGCCACCAACTGCATGTCATTCCCAACGTGCACAGCGTGCAAAACTTCCTTGGCCATGTGCGCGCACAGAGCATGCTAGCGCTCCCAACAGCAACCTCATCCCCGCGTGTGCATACACATAAGGCTGTGCGTGCGCACAGGCTCAAAATTCTGTGTAGTGTGCGTGCGCACAGGGTTGTGCGTATGCACACAACCTAGAAATCACAAATTCTGCAGAAGTTGCAGAATCCAGATTTTTGGCCCAAACTTCCAACGATCATATCTCCTTCCACAAAATTCGGATTTCCACCAAATTTAAACCATTTTAAAGCTTATGAAATTATCTGTCAATTGATATAAAAATCATCAAATTTCAAAAACAATAGCTTGAGATATGATCCACTGAAGTTCATAAAGATCCCATTTTTACCAAAACTCATAAACTCCCCATTTCAAAACATACACTTACCAAATCCATCAAAATCAACCCAAAACTCAACCATTCTGACATTAACCATTCCAAACCTCATTCAATCATCAACCCATCAATTACACCATTTTTAACCAATATCTCAATTTAACAAATCTCACATCATAATCACCATTTCATATCTCAATTCCCAAAATAAACAATCAATTTCATCAATCACCATATATTTTCACATGTCAATATCATACTCCAAAAATATGCTCATCAACAAGAGCTTCAACCTTTTCATCAAATAAACATATCAATCCATGTATCCATATCAATCCAATTCATTCATCAAATATAACATGTCACAACCCACCAAGTTCATGCATAATAACACAATTTACATCATTCATCAACTACCTCATTATTTCAAAACCCTATCCTAAGGCCACTAGCCTACGTTTTCACACCACATTACATTTTAGATACAGGAAACCGAAACCATACCTTGGCCGATTCCCGTTCCACCTGGAACACCTCTAATATCAACCTTCCAAGGTTTTCAAACTCCACCAACAGATTTTCCCAACACAAAGCTCCTTTCCAAGCTTTTCAAAACCACCAATCAAGCTCCAATACACACATATATAATGCCTAAGCCATAATATCACATCAAAACACAATAACTAAATATCCAATACCTCAAATTCAACACTTTCACTAGGGTTTGAGATCCCTTACCTTACCCAAGGATCAAAGAGGCAAGAACAAGCCTTCCCTTCAAGTTAATTTGATCCTACAATATAAGGAGCTCACAAATTTCAACATTTTTGCCCAATAAATTTGAAATCAAGGGATGGAATTTGAAGAAGAAACTATAGCTTACCTCAAGAATGTTTGTGTAGATTTCGTAGAGCTCGACGCCGCGGTCGCATGGCCACATACGGTGCGTCAATCGGAACTCTGAATCAAAAGTTATGATCAATTGAATAGTGTGTGTGTTTGTTGGAGGAGAGAGAGTGCTGAGCTCTCTAATAAAATAGGGCTTGGCTGGGCCATTGGGCCCAACATGGGTCTAGTTGGTCCGGTTTGGCCTGTTCGGCCCAATCTTGTGCCGATTTCTTTAAATTGGTGTCAAAATTCTCATTTTAATTTTCTCTATCACATTAAACCATAAAAATCTCATTTCTCACTTTCTAGAATATATTTTAATTTATGGGTTAATTAGTCATTAATTAACTAGATTTTACACGCCACGCTTTTTTCAATTTTTGCCACGCTTTAAAAGCGTGGCTATAGAGGTGTTTTCTTATAGTGCCATTAATTTCAATATTTTTGTCACAGTAAGGACTTAGTTACAAAATCTGATATGGAATAGGGACCTAATTAAAAAGAAAAAAGTATAGGAACCAAATTAAAAATTTGATAAAACTTTGGGAACCAATAGAATAATTAAACCAAATTGTAAACATTTCAAATTTGACTAGTCTCAATTTATTAAAAATTAGAAACATAAAAAAATTGTTATTTTATGACCTATAAATAAAAAATAATAATAAATTAATCTCAATTCGTTGATTATGTATGTCATATGTTTGAAAATAAATTTTTAAATAAGTTGGTCAAATTTAAATGTCATAAAATAGAAAAATATAATAAAATAGTTGATACTTGACCAGGATTGTAATAAAAAAGATTAAAAAAATAAAACAATAAATAAAAACCAAGGCAATGTATATATAAAAAAAAATTTATATCGTGAATAGCGATTGAATACTTACAAAATTAAAATGAAAAAAAATATTTCCATTAAAAATGTCATGGCCGAAAATGAACCATGACCAGCGCTCAAGGAAACAGTTCCATAGCAAGTCTATCAGACTCAAATATAAATTAAATAAATTAAATAAGAAAATTACAAATATTTTAAAATAAATTTACAGTTTCTAAAATGAATAATTACATATTTTTAATAAAAGGTAAAATAAATAAATATGGATGGATCCTACCTGTGACATATGGAGCATATGACGTCTAAGAACTCAACAAAAATGAAGTAACAATTGCAGATCATTACTCTTGAATAGAAGGCTCACACATTCAAGTATTTGTTCCTGAAAAATATTTTTTTGAAAAAGGGGTGAGTTTTGCAACTCAGTGACTAGACAATACATCTATAATCCACATGAGACCATATAAACATTATCATAAAAATAATTTTAGTTAGAAAATAATAATTTATACAAATATGTGAATCAATAAGGGAGTTCTCATACAGAAATCAAATCAAATAATCCACACTTGGGCGGCTCCACCTCTAAGGGTAGCCCTTTCCTCTCGTGTGTCCTAACAGAATAACAGATCTAACGTGTGGCCTACACGTTAGACTAGCAACACCCCTGCTAGCTGGAGTCTGAGTTAGATGCATCTAAGTTAACGTCATAACCGCCGTTAACTACGGTTTTCTAATACGAGCCTCCCAAACCAATTCAAAACATATAATTTCAAATACAACAAATCTTTGATCTTTCAAATATATAAGGCATCGAATCAAATCAAATCATATTATACTTTCTCATCAGAATCCTTTCCAATCATACTTTTTTAATCAAAACACATTTCAAATATATTTCACAATCTTTAAACTAAGTGAATACCAACAAATACTTCAATGCTTCAAAAACAGATATTCAAGTAAACTCAAACATTTTAGAATAATGCAAAACTTTATCAAAAATATATATGGTCTCAAAAACAGATATTCAGATAAGATCAAACAATTTAAAATAATGCAAGACTTCATCAAAAATATATATGGTCTCATGTATAGTTCTGAAAGTATAAACTTCATAAAAATGAATTATTTAATTTTAATAAATCAATTATTCTAATTAATTTAAAATCGTTCTAAACAAATATAGTGAGTATAATTCAAAGATCATAATAGATATATGTCAAAATAATTATATATGCACAGTCAAACAATTCTAAATATAAAGCCTACTCACAACATGGTCCTAAGGGACCGAAGAGGCCGAACTCGGGTGCCAAATTAAAAGGGTACGAAAGAGCGCAGAACTTGAACTGGGACAATGCAGCAACTTCAATTCTTACGATAGCAACAATGGCCACGACACCAGCCAAAGGCAGTAGATTCAAATTGAATGAAAGACAAATACAAATATAGTTCTGAAAATCCAAAACAGAATAGAGGCCAAAAATAAATCAGAATAAGAGCAAGACAGAGAAACAAAATGGCGGCAGAGATAAGGTGAAATTGGAACAGATCAAGGGAAGAAACTAGACCAGAACAGTGGTAAGACAGTGTTGTCGGCAAGTTTGGAAGTTGTAACATGTTTCCCGGCAACAGTAAGAGCTACACTGGTGAAGCAAAACAGCAGTGGCATTAGATCCTCTCCTCCAGCAGTGGCATCAGTAACTCCGACGAAAATAGGGAGGCCAGGGGTCAGCCACGGTGGAGCAAGTTAGGGGATAAAGTAGCTCCAGGTGCACCAACGGTGAGCTCCAGCGACGGCAACAGCAGAATCCTCCATCGTCACCTCCTCTCACGACTGCCACCTTTCTTCCCTCCATCTTGTAGCTCTCTCACCCTCTCTTCGATCTCTACGCTTTCCGCTGCAACGACAAGGTCTCCCTCCAATGGCGATTTCTTCGGCAGCGACAATGGCAAGGCGACGCGACAGCGAGCTGAGAGCGGCTGGGCGAGACGGGTGTGGTGGCGGCGCGACGGCAAGTTGGACTGCGGTGAGACGCGACGCCGGTGCAATAGCCCTCTCCCTCTTCTTCCTTCTCTCCTCCTCTCCTTCACTCTCTCGATCTCCATCTTTCTTTTCTTTTTTTTATTCTTTTCTCAACTCGTGGGTGTGTGCTGTGAGGAAGAGGGTGTGAGGGGAGTGTGTATGCAGCAGTGAGAGGTGAGTGAGTGTGTTAGAAGAGGGTTAGGGTTTGGTTTGAAAAAAGAAAGGGAATAAGGGTATTGTAGGGATTTTACAAAAAAATACCTTGTTCTCTTTAAAAGTTTTAGTGTCAAAAATTATTTTGGAGAAAATATGGAAAATGAGCAAACTATATACTATAAAATAAAATCAATATATATACACAATAAATATGGGATATGCTTTTATTACTATTAATGTAAATTATATACCAAACACAAATAAACGTACGATGGTTTTAAAAGGAAAATAAAATATTACTAATGCCAATTAAATAATATTGATCCATTAGTTTTCAAGATAATTACCGTATAACTAATGTTATATGCGCGTGAGGTATATGTATAATAATGTATGCAAGTGATATAAATGAAGTCAAAATTAAATTTTTTGGCAAATTTAGATTGAAATTTCTTGTCTCCTAACCATTGAGTTAAATTTTATTTTGTCTCTGAGATTGGCAAGTTGTACTGATTTGGTCTCTAACTTTTTAATTGCTACAATTTGATCTTTCAAATTTAAAAAAGTGCACCAATATAGTCCCTCGTGTATCTTCTGTTGTTGGAATTCAACACCGTTAGTGGTGTAGCTCAAGTCTTGTCACGCTAGACATATTAAAACGACGTGGTATGCGTTTTGGCGCTAAAGAAGACACTAAAAAACGTTGTTTGAGGGTTTGAACAATTCTAAAACATTATATCCCTCCCTTTTGACATTTTTCAAACCCTGAAATGACATCATTTAGTGCTCTTTTAGCGTCAAAACGTGTACAACGTCGTTTGAATATGTCCAACATGGTAAGACTTGAGCTATCTCACTAACGGCGTTGAAGAGGGACTACATTAGTGCACTTTTTTGAATCTGGAGGACCAAAGTGTAGCAATTGGGAAGTCAGGAATCAAATCAGTGCAACTCGCCAATTTTAGAGACCAAAATAGGGTTTAACTCCCTAAACATTTTTTTATGGTATAAGATATTAAGCATTGCTATATGAGCAATAAAATTTATTAATTTTTAGTCCATATTTCACTAGCATTCACTACAACAAAAGCGCCACTTAGCGGCAGAAATTTTGCGACAGTTGTGTTAAACCGCCACGAAAAGACAACCTGCAGCGCATATAACGGCGGTTAGAGGTTGGAGCTGCAATCAGGCTGACATTTATCGGCGGTTTATTTCAAACCGCTGCTATATTTCCATTAGGTTTGCATTTCGCGGCGTCTTTTCGAAAACCGCTGCTATATATCCGCCGGGTGATTTATTGTTTTACATTTTGCGGCGGTTTCATTTAAACCGCCGCAAAATATGTATTACCACATATTGCATTGTTCTCTCTAGTAATAACCATCTAGGTATAATCTAGTTAAGTAAAGACTACTATCTGAAGCTACATATGTTTAAATCATTGTTACTTTAATTCGTAACACTTTTTCTACATCCGTTTTACGTAAAAAAAATTCACAAGTTACTTGTAAACTATATATGTTAACTCATGTGAACAAATTTACCAATAAAATTTTCTTGATTACATTATTGACATTTAAAAATTGTATTCAATCATGAATGTAAAAGAAGAAACTAAAATCAAACTCTAAAATCTTAATAGTATAAAAATAAAAGTATTAGAACAAAATATTAGTTAATATTAATAAAAAAGGATAAACTTTATCTAATTCTTTTTAACTTAAAATATAATTTATCT
>NC_029791.2:45446704-45450015 GCF_000816755.2 Arachis ipaensis | reverse complement strand
ATGAATACAAAACTTATAGTAATTTTGAAGGTAAATTCTATCAAACCATCTTTAAAATAACATTTAATTTATTCTTTATGACGTGTCAACATCTAATTAGAAGATACTTTAATCTAATTACTAACTAGACTTAAGTGACTTACCCATAATAGGACTAACTTATAATTAAGTTATTATTCATAATGGGTCATTATATAATTTTTTAAAATATTAATAAACAAATTTAATTTTTTTTTCAAATCATTCTTTTTTAAAAAAACACTTCCGAGTCCCATTACTTGAAATAGATTATCACTCCTCAATATAATCGCTCACTACCTCACCGTGATAATAGTTAATTGCTTTAAATATTACTTTATCTATTCTTTTACTTTTCAAGATATTTTTATCAAATTATAAACTCTGCGAACTTTCAAATTTTTAAATAAATCTAACTATTCATCCTAAAATTTTAATCTTAATTACTAGATGAAATCAATATAAAAAATAATATAACATTATTAAAAGAGATAATAGAAAATTGAATAAAAATAAAAGTTTTATGAATTCACCTCTATCAAAATATGTTTAAATTAGTTACTTGTGTAGTGAAATTTTGGGTACAATTTTAAAAAAGCGTCACCATGATGAAAAAATAGGAACGAATAAAAATCATTACATAGAGAAAGTTAACTAGGGTACCTGATTTGGAAAAAAAATTTTATTTTTTTCTTTTTTTCTTAGAGAATAATTTGAAAAAAATAGAATTTAATTATTAATATTTTAAAAAATTATATAATTATTTGTTTTAAATAATAACTTAATTACAAAATAATTTTATTATAGTTAAGATATTTATTCTAATTAACACATCATATATATAAAAAATAAATTATATGTTATTTTAAAAAGAGACCAAAAAATATTTGTTTCTAACATTTCTCAACATTATAACTAATGCTATAAGACACATCCACAAGGGTACATATTGATCAGTAATCACATCAAAATCTGAGTCTGAATAAAAGTAGACAACGAAACAAATTTAAAATAACAAAGAAAACGAAAAAGAAACCAATAGCATTGCCTCAATCCTGACCAATCCTATAATCAAACTCATACCATAGGCAGCATAATATAGTAGGAGATCCAAGAAACAATCAACACTAGTGCAAAAGTCGGTGAGAATAAACTAGGAGCCATTGAACTATCCCCTTTTGAATTGTCGGATTTGGTTGGTGTGGTGGTTGTGCTTCTTGTCGGAGCAGTTCCGGGGGTGGTAGATGCCTTAGGTGTGCCTTTGGTATCAGAAGATGAATCCTTTGCCTTTGATGGCGCTGGGGCTGGAGCCGGTGTCGGAGAGGCAGCCTTTTTAGCTGCCTTCACCGTGACAGCAAGTTGCATACCGCCCATGCAGTGCGCCGGCGCAGCGCATATGAAGTAATGTGTGCCGGCAGTCTTGAGAATAATTGTGGTGGTACCACTGCTGTCTGTAGTAAGTGAATTGCCTGTTGTGCAGCTTTTGTAGTCATTTTCTTTAACTTCGTCTACTGTGTGCCCAGCTCCATAGTTGAAGACTGTGGCACATCAAATAAAGAGAAATATTAAAAGACAAACACTTATTTTTAGTCAATAATATTTTGAGTTAACATTTTGTTTTTAAAAAATTTAATGACGAGTATTTTTATTAAAATTTGATCGATTAGTAAAAAAAAAAAAGTGAATAATCTTATATCATTAAAAATACTAATAATAATTAATTAATAACTATAAATCATAAAACTTTTTAATTATTAACTCCCTAGTACTCCTCTTTTATTTTATAGTACTAGAATCTAGCATCTCAAATTTAGAATTTAAAATTTAATATAAAAACATCTTTATTACTTAAATGCTGTAAAAGAAAAAAAAATTTCGTTGATATGCGAGCTGTTTGTGTTTTGCAATGTGAACTTTAATTTGGAGAGGTTAACATTTACTGTCAACAAAGTGATAGAGTAATAGACAGAAAATAAGTATACGAATGATTTTTGTAATCATGCATATCGGCCTTGCCAACGTCCAAATTTTATCTTCCAATTGCAATTTCCCTTTCCGATCCTAAAACACGTGAAAACCACTTGTGCTTGTGCATTACCTAGATCTAGAAAAAGGATCCACCATCTTGGCTTTTATATCACTTATTAGATGGAGCGCTAATATTATATAAAAAATAATTATAATTATTAATTACGATGCAATTTTTTATTCAAATTCACTTGTGTATTATCAAAATCGATTTGACTTCTACCTCATTTGAGTCTTTTAGAACAAAATAAAGTGAATGCTGACATAGTGAAAAATAGCTAACTTTAATATCTAAACAAGTAAATGATCTTGGAAAACTTCGAATGAATTATGAAAAAATTTCCTAAGTATGCACTATAGAACAAACATATTTTGGTTAAAGGTTCGACATAATGGTATTTTTCATAATTTAATATTAGAAAAAATTCAAAGAGCAGTATTTTTATACCAATTTTAGCCGTCATTTGGCTAATACAGAAAAGAAAGCGTGTATACACGCCAGTGCATTTGGACTTTTTTTTTTTTGACATATATATAAAAATATTTTTACTTAGTCGAAAATAATAAAATTTGTTGCGACCCTCTGACACTAATGTACATGAAACCAAAAGGATCTCAACTCACCAAGTTTATCACCAACATGAAAGGTCTTGTCACTAGCCCAAGTACTATAATCAGCTCCGATTGCCCAACCTATGGACTCTCCAACGGTGTATACTTTTGCCAATGTAGGGAGAACCGTGTTCATAGCTTGAAATAGAGTTAGATACAAAACAACAACAATTGACGATTCCATTTTGAATGAAAAAACAAATGTTGGAGAAAAGGGAAACAGTGTTATAAATAAAGGAAACTACAGAGGAGGCTCTGATCGAGGAAGATGATGTGAAATGAATTTGGTTTATATAATAATATTCATCTTTTGCATATTTGCATGAAATGGGTTGGAGTTGGTGGGTCGGAATGTTAAGCCCGGTTGGACTGAGTTTCCATGATGGTGACTTGAGTTAAACATCAAACCTAATGCATGGTTAGAAAAAAGTGGGATCATCTTTTCTTACCAATTTCCTATGATACCAAAGAGTGGTTGCATAGAATTATTCTTCTGTGTTGGTTAAGACACTGACATCAACGTTTCTTCCAAAATCTAAAGTTTTTAATCGGTTTTGTACAAAATCATTTTAAGGAAAAGCTCTTTTTGTTTTTTTTTTTTTTTCCTTCTTTTTTTTGGGAGGGGAAGGGGGTTTCTTTGGGGGAGGGGGGTA
>NC_029791.2:45425757-45446637 GCF_000816755.2 Arachis ipaensis | reverse complement strand
AATTTTAGATCACTCCTTATTCATTCCTTAACAGAATGGAAACTTTTGCTCCTTCCAATGGATTCAATACATGCTAAAATGTGTCTGAGGACACTTGTTAATTAGTTAGACCCAAAAGTTAAAAATTCCATATTGAATTTATGTTTTTTATTCAGACATTCTATTTTTGGTATTTTTAAATAATATTTTAAGGCGCTTCTAGCAAGAGCCTTAGCTAGTTAGCTTACATATTTAACAAAAGCTTGCCAAAAGAACTTCAAAAAAAAATCTACTTGCCCCGCTCATATTTTGTTGAAAACTTCTGTGTTGGAGAATGTGAAGTTCTCATTTGTAATCTGTCCTTTTTTTAATTTTATATGTTATAAAGACAATCATTAAATTTTATTGAATATCTATAAGTTTAAAAGAAAATAAGAAATAATGTACCCATTATTAATCATAATATATTTTCTTTTTTTATAAATATTATTTTTATAATATTTTATTTTTAATAAATATTTGAAGAATATAAAGTATACATTAATTAGTGAATTATTGAAGTTTAAAAATGATAATTAATTTGATAAAAAATAAAAAATATTATTATGGAAAGGAGGAACAGCTTCTATTATATATGGTTGCGAACGTTACGTGTTGATGCCTTGAAGACATAAATGTCAATTAATTAATTGGATGAGTTTCTCAACTTAACGTCTAACGATAATTATATTTCATAAACAACATTATGGTTTGATAATGAGTGTTTGCTTAATGCCTACTCATTGTGGGGCACAACTAAAGAGTAATCAACTCCTAAAACATATCCCGGTCCCTTTACAATGTGGTATGTACCAACTACCAACTCAAAATTCCCAAAAGGAGGTAATTGTAAAGTTTTTTTCCATATAAGTTCTCTTAAGAATTAAAAAATATATGTAAATCAAAATACTAAATTGCAAGTGTATATAGAGTTCAAAACATGAGAAAGTATCGTCAGGATGGATATATAATTGCACGTTCTTTTTAATTAACATCTTTATGTTAAAATATACATTACTTTAAATGTTATTTTGCTTTCTTCAACAAAAAAGAATTACAAATTATAAGTTGAACCTAGAATGCAAGTGGTATACTGAAAAATAGAAATGTTTAGTAACAAAAAATATTAGTCAAAAACTATTAAAATTTACTATTTTTGGTTTTATTTAATGCATCATATAATAAATCAAAAATATTTAGCAACAAAAAAATTTTAGTCAAAAGTGGAAAGAATTTTTTTTATTTAATATTCATTAATTATTGTAACAATGAATGAATACTAAATAACTATTTTTTTTATTTTTTTAGTATTATCGTAATAAATAAATACTAAATAAGATAAATTTAAATTATTTGTACTGATTATTTTTTGTTTACCTAATATTACCAGCCAAAAAAAAAAATATCATGTGTCGCATATAGATAATGTAATTTAATAATTTAATTCTCTTGTGATATGTTATTATTAGTTAGTATATATCTATCTTTTAAAAAAGCTCAGTGTAACTTAGGTTATTCATGAATGAGAATAGGTTACTATAAATACATGCATGATGCATGATATAAAAAAAGGACTAAAAGTGTTTTAGCACTTTCAATTGTTAGCTTAGCTTGTTCTGGCGGCTCTCTAATAAGAGGAATGAAAAAAGTGTATTCTTTTGTGCTTAGACATTCGCACGTGTGCACCCTTTTTCTTTATAACAAACTAGCTGCCTTTTCAAAATTAAAAAATTAGACTATTTAATTAACTGTACATATTTATTAAATTTCTAAATTAGTGGATAAATATTTGTTCATGAATGAAACGATAACTGAGTTTGCTGGGATATATTTACATTGAGGAGTAATGATCTTCATTGAAATGGAAACAGGAAATGAGGAAACACTAATGATACAATAATTCTTGACATCATAATAAAATGAGAACTTAATTAAAAGATGAAAAATAAAACATTAAAAATAGATAGTTGCAAAAATATATTTGCTGTATAATAGATAATATAAAATAGGATAAAGAGGTAAATACCAAATTGGTACCCGAAAGATTTTGACGCTGACAAAATAGTACCTGACTTTTGTTATTGACAAAATAGTCCCTAAAAAATTTTAAAATTTGACAAGCGTGCCCCCGAGCTCGCGGAAGCAAATTTCCGGCAAGTACAATGCTGATGTGGCTACCGTGTGTTAGTGACTTGGCAAACCACCCCCAAAGTTCCCTCCCCAATGCACACTCCCTCCCCTTCCCTCTTCCTCCCTGTCGCAGCCCTCATCCCCAACGCACACTCCCCCTTCCTCCCTCAACACCACCTTTCGCAGCAACAATAACTTTAACATCAACAGCAACAACAACCTCCACCACTCTCCCTCTCCAACGCACACTACCCATCCCTCCCTCAACCCCACCACTCGCAGTAATAACAGCCTCAATATCAACAGCAACAATAATCTCTACCACTCCCTCTTTCCCAACGCACACTCCCCTCTCCCTCCCTTAACACTACCACTCACAGCAACAACAACCTCAACATCAACAGAGTTGTCCCAAATCATGAATTGTCCCAAATTTTTAGGTTAAATTATCATTCAAAAAGATTAATAACAATAAAACTCAGAGAAAACAAACAAATTCATATACAATAATCAAAATAAAATAAAATAAAATAAAACTTAATACATACACCACCAAAGTAAGAATAGAAGAAGAACACTAGAGAGGAGGCACGACACGATGGAGCCAAGATGAAACCTAGACAGAGGAGGCATGGCAGCGACTGGGGCTAGCAGTAAGCAGATACAAGCAGTGAAGGCGACAGTGATGAAGGCGCACAGACGATGCAATGCCACGAAGGAGACAGATGATACTAGCGGACGCAGAAGACCCGATGACGAGATGGCGATAGTGCGGTGTCGATGACACTAGCTCTGTAAGACTGAGAAGGTTGAGCTCCACTGCCGTTTTAGGGGAGAGTGAGTTGAGAGTGTGAGACATTGTGTTGGGAAGGGGATTAAGATTCAAAGGGGCAAGAGAAGGGGATTAGGGTTCAGAAAGGAGGATTTTGGATTGAGGAGGGGGGAAGTGCATTGGGAATGGAGGATTAGGGTTAGGGAGGGGGAGGGAAGGATTAGGGTTGGGGAGGGGAGAGAGTGCATTCAGGAAGGGGTAGGGGGGAGTGTGTTGGGCAAGGGGAAGGAGAAGGAGAAGTGCGTTGGAAAGGAAGAATTAGGGTGGGGGAGGGTTTTTGCCATGTCATCAAAACGTAGTGGCCATGTCAGCATTGTGCTTGTCGGAGATGTGCTCCGGCGAACTCGTGGGTACGCTTGTCAAATTTTAAAATCTTTTAAGGACTATTTTGTCAATAACAAAAGTCAGGTACCATTTTGTCAGCATCATAATCTTTCGGGTACCGATTTGGTATTTACCTCATAGGATAAAATACTTATATAAACCAAAGACAACTCATTTTTACATGAATCATTTAAAACATAAAATATTACTTAAATGTCTCTATGTATATTTTTACATAAATCGAATTAAACCAATTCGAATTATACAATATAGTAGTAAATCGAATTATTTTGTATCGAATTACTGGGATTTCATGTAAATCAAAGTAAGTAGGGTCGATTTACTAAGACATGCATATGGTTTGACATTACCCATAGTAAATCAATACACCATATTTCGATTTAGCTCATGGTTTTTGCACATAGTAAATTGAGTTTCCTTACATAGGTGGACTTTATCAACGAACAAACTGGAAAGTTCCTTACACCCTTCAGTATTGAGTTTACAACTCGGAGAGGTTTGTAGTCATATGCCCGAACCTCCGATCTTCATCTCAATGCTGAATCCACTATGCGTAGTTAATCTGATTAGCCCAGTCACACATTGCAGGGTCTTCAGAGCGGAGGATGTCATACTAGTAGTCAAACTTGACCTCAATCTTTGCATGAGAAACATTCACTAGAAACCTCCTAGCACCCTTACCCTTAAAACTCTGGACAAAATTCGCCGCCACGTGTTGGATACAAAATGGCTGGTATGCATTAGATGGAAGCCAACCCCTATCAGGAGCCTCCAATGCAGCCTTGATCTCGTTGTGCCTATCCGATATGATTAGAATACCCAGTTGAGGCATTACGTACTGCCAAAGGTGGGATAGGAAGAATGACCGCGGCTCTGCATTCTCACCCTCCACAAGTACGAATGCGACAAGAATGATATTGGAATTGCCGTCCTGATCAATCGTAACAAGTAGTGTACCCCCTTATTTGCCGTACAAGTGGGTTCCGTTAACACTAACAAACGGCTTACAATGTCAGAAATCATACATGGTGGGAATGTCCAAAAAAGACGGTGGAAATAAGCATGTGACTCATTGACTTGCCCACCCACTCGCACGGACTCGTCCTCAATACTATAACACTACCTAGCATCGTCATCTGCACACCTAGTACCCATCGCGGCAACTCATTAAATGACTCTTCCCAATCTCCATGAATTTGAGCCATGACCTTTTACTTAGCCAACCAAACCCCCCTGTAAGTCGGTCTAAAACCAAAATGTACCTCTATCGCATTCAGCAGTACCTTGATCGACACGGCCGCATCAGTTCTAATCATAGGTAATATAAAGACCGAGATAACATGGTAATCAAGCGTCCTATGATCACTCGATATCGACGTGGCCAGATGGTGCGCACAATTGAACTCCGCAAATTTCGCACAGACAAACCGGCAAGTGCACCGGGTCATCCAAGTAATACCTCAGGTGAGTGAGGGTCGAATCCCACGAGGATTGTTGGATTGAGCAAGTAATGGCTATCTTGCAAATCTTAGTCAGGCGGATAGAAAAGATAGTGGTTGTGAAAAATGCATAAAAACAAAATAAGGAAAGAATTATTGAATTGGTGTGAAAACAGTAACAAGAAATCAGTTGAGGCTTTGGAGATGCTTCTTCTTTCTGAATCAAATTTTCTTACTGTCTACTCCAACAATGGATGAATCATTCCATGGCAAACTATAAGTGATTAATGCCGGGGCTAGTGGTCATTAATCTCCTCTGCTGCAAATTACACGCCGGTGCTAATGGTCATCCAATCTGAACGAGGGTAAAGCTCTAGCAATTCAATCCCTGGTGATCCTACTCAAAACACCACAGACAAGGTCGGATCTTCCGGATCGGAGAATGAAGTTTTATGATTCTAGTCTATACCACAAAGGCCCTAATCGCCCCGTACCTCGACTGAACAGATGTTCCCATGTCCCCAACGAAGTCGTGGATTAGCCATCTAAGAGATGTATAATCAAGCTTGTGATTCAAGGCTATCCCGCTATAGACTCGCAAGAACCCATGTAGAAAACGGGTCATACTCTCGTTCCACCCAGTTTCATTAGTTTGAAGAACAAAGATACATCTTAGAATGGAATTAAACATAGATTGAAATAGAAATAGTAATATTATTAATCCATGAGAATCAGGAGAGCTCATAACCTTAACCTAGGAGGTTTAATTGCTCATAGATTACAGAAAATAATAGTAGTAATGTGTCTAAGCTTCTCCCCTCCTGGGAGGGCTGATCCTCAAGAAGAAGGAAGTCTTTTATTTATAGTAAATACTATACCTAAAAGATGTTACTAATAATTAAAAATTACAAAAATGTGATAAACTAAGCTAAAGGATGCGAAGATCCACTTCTGAGCCCACTTGGTAAGTGTTTGGGCTGAGCTTGGGGTGAATTCACATGCTTGGACTCCTCTTGGGGCGTTGAACACCGAATTTGGTCCATTTTGGGCATTCAACACCGAGCTTGCTCCTTTTGGGGCGCTGAACACCGGGCAAGGGATGATTTGGGCGTTCAACGCCCGTTTTAGGCCATCATTTCCAAAGTAAAGTATAGACTATTATATATTGCGGGAAAGCCCTGGAAGTTAGCTTTCCAATGCCGTTGAGAGTGCGTCAATTGGAACTCTATTCCAGAAATTCTTGTTTGAATGCACGGAGGTCAGGAGTTGACAGCATCTGTAGTCCTTTCTTTGCCTCTGAATCAGTACTTTTCCAAAACTCATCAATTTCAGCCAGAAATTACCTGAAATCATAAGAAAACTCACAAACTCAAAGTAGAATCCAAAAATATAAATTTTGCACTAAAAACTACTAAAACATAGCAAAACTCAACAAAACATAACTAAAACACCATGAAAATAATTCCAAAAAGCGTATAAAATACCCGCTCATCAGAACACCAAAATTAAACTGTTGCTTGTCCCGAAGAAACCAAAAACAAAGTAGGATTAAAAAGAAGAGAAAGATACAATAAGCCTCAAAGTTTCTAATGAAGCTCATTTCCAATTGATGAGCGGGGCTAGTAGCTATTCACTTCTGAACAGTTTTGGCATCTCACTTTCCTTTGAAGCTCAGAAGTGTTGGCATCCCTTGGAACTTAGAATCCGGATGATATTATTGACTTTCTTAGTTTAGCTTTTTTTTATTCTTGAACACAACTTCTTTTTGAGCCTGGCCGTGACCCTAAGCGTTTTGTTTTCCCGTATTACCACCGTATACATAAACACCACAGACACTTAACTCGGGGAACCCTTGGATTCGACTTTAGCTTTGCTTAAAGTCCCAGACAATGATGTCCAGAGTTCTTAGGCACACTCTTTTGCTTTTGGGATCACGACTTTAACTGCTCAGTCTCAAGCTTTTCACTTGACACCTTCACACCACAAGCATTTCGTTACGGGAAGCAGCTCATTTGAACTTTTTAGGCCAAGATTTTGTTTCTTTAGACCCTCGTAACCATTGATGCTCAAAGCTTTGGATCCTTGCTCTTACCTTTTGGTTATAAGAGCCTTTGGCTTTTTCTTTTACTTTTTTTTTCTTTCTCTCTTTTCTTTTTCTCGTTTTTTTTCTTTTTCTTTTTCTTTCTTTTTCTTTTTGCTGCTTTTTCTTGCTTCAATAATCAATTTTTTTGGATTTTTCAGATCCACAATAATACTTCTCCTATTTCATCATTCTTTCAAGAGCCAACATACTTAACTCCAACATTAAATATGCACTGTTAATTCATGCATTCAGAAAGTAAAAGCAAGGCCACCACATCAAAATAATTGAACTACTCTTATTATATAACTCGAGCTTATATATCTCACTATTCTTTTTCAAATAAAATTTTCTTTTAAGCATGGTGAGAGATACATAGGATATTTTATAGCTTAAAACAAAACAAGTAAAGAACAAGATACTAAAGATGATCATGCAACTAGAAATAGGATATAGACAATAAGATAAAATACAATGGAAAACAAAAATTAACATAAGCAAGGGGGTAATGGAACGTGACCACCTTAGTGTTGGCGGCTACTGATTATGAAGATGATCCACCTTCCTTTAGCATAATCCCAGAGCTTGCTCTGTAACACCAAACTTAAAAAGTTTTCTTGTCCCCAAGCAAAGAAAACATGGTCTCTTATTAGTCTTATGCGAGGGAAGAATGGATGGGAAAGGTTTGAATTTGAAGTGGGTAGGGTTGGTGGGATTTGTGTGGGACCCACTGGCTGAGAAGGATGAAAAGCTCAAGCTGCCTGCCCCTCAATGGGCATTGGACGCCCAGAGTACCCCTGCTCTGGCGTTCAATGCCAGCAAGCTCTCCTTCATGGGCATTGAATGCCCAGCTTTCTCCTTGGCTAGCGTTCAACGCTAGTAAGGGATTCTCCCCAGGGTGTTCTATTTTCATCTCTAAATGTCTCTGTCTTTGTTCTAAGTACTGCACACGATCACAAACATTAAAAAGCAAGAGAAAACTATAGGAATCAACTAAAATGAAAGCAAATGGAGATAAACAAAAGAAATAAAGACAATAGTACTCTACTCATGGTTGGGTTACCTCCCAATAAGCGCTTCTTTAATGTCATTATCTTGACACTTGATTATTGATTTTCTTCCTCTTCTTCCAGTTGGTTAAAAGAAATGATTCCAATGGGAAAGAAGAGGAGATTAGTGCCCTCAGATCTGAATTCTTCCTAACAAGCTTTCTTTTATTGTTATGAGCTTGCTTCTCCTTGCTTGTTATGGTAGGGATCGTATTGTTTCCTACAGACCTTTTCTTCTTCATGGATATCATCTTTGGTTCCTCGGTCACAATCCCCTTTTCAGTACATTCCTTAATTATCTTTACCACCCTGAGTTCAGGATTTGGGTGTTGTGTGATGGGTAGAGTGTACTCGTCATCAAAAACCTCTGAAATTAGTGGTTTAGTGAACTCACCCTCTATGTAGCTCTCTACTTCATTAGAGTGTACATTCCCATAATTGTCTTCCTCTTTTACACTCTCCTTTGTTCGTGCATCTCCTTCTTCTTCCATGTGTGAGGATGGAGAATTCTCTACTTCATTAGGGTATGGACTCCTTTGAATGATTCTCTCACATTCTTCTGTATGAATTTGCATTGTTTCCCTTGTGAGGGGGTTTGTTTGTTCCTCTTCCAAATGCTTGGTGATCACCCCCATATGCTCCTCTACATTTTTCACACTCATTCTCATATCTTGTATGCAATCTTGAGTGGCATCCCTTACTTATTTCATGGTATGCTCTAAAGCTGTTAGTTCTTGATAAGGAGAGGGTGATTCTTGATATGAATAATAAGATGATGGCTCTTGGTATGATCACTTTTCAACACTTTTTACTCAACTCCACGTCAGATGCTATAAGTCTTCACGCTTAACGCGGCCTCCTCTTTATTCTGAAATTGTTGACCGACTTGGAATACAGCTAATCCTCCTGTATCCTGTGTATCTCTGGCCCAAAATCCAACAGGAACGCCAGGTACCCCCTTCTGTCTCATGGCATCCAAGTCCAAAGTTGGAAAGTGCGGGGGGTAATGTCGAATTCCTAAACTAGCCACTCCGCCACCCCTAGCTGGATTACTCCTTGCTATAACATCATCACTATCATCGACAATCGTGATAGACTCCACGTCATCATTATCATCATACCGCAGTACATCTTCCACACCATTTGATGCTCCACCCTGTCCAGAAATCGGTACCACATCAGGAGTACCGGTCATCGCAAATGCAAGCTCATCGAAGGGTCGAGTATCACTTATTTCTCCGTCATGATTGCGGTTTAGATCAGCTGTGGAAGATGGGGTGTGTAAGACCCCAGATTTTGAACATCAAACTATTTATGATTTATTTTATTTATTCGAGAATATATTTTCAGAGATTTTTATATTAATTAAGTATTTTCTTATTATTGATTTAAAATTTTAGTGATTAAAAAATAATTTAAATTTTATCTGCTTTAATTTGAATAATTAGATTTTGAATTTTATTTTATGATTTAAAAAATTAATTTAATTATATCTAGTTATTAAATTAGAGTATTTATTTAAAAATAAATTTGTAAATTGATTATTAATATAGTATTTTTATAAATATTAGTGTTGGATTAAAATCAATTTTTAATTTACTCTACTACCCCTAAATTTTATTAAAATTACCTCAACTACCCTAATCTTAACCTAATTTCAAAACATACACACAAAACCCTAATCTCCACCGCCACTCACCACCGCCATCTTCTTTTCCCCATATACTCACTAACGCAGCAGTAGAAAAACAAAAGGAAAGAGAGACCGGGAAGGGAGAAGGGACTACGCCACTATTGCGGAGAGAGAAAGAGAGAGACGTTGCTGAGCCAGAGCCGCCGCTAGGAGGATCCACTATCGCCAACTTCATTGCGCTGATCATTGTCGCCGTCGGGTCACCTTGCCGTCATGGGAGAGAGGAGATGCGTGAGCTGAAGGGTGCCGGAGGACTGCCGCCGCTGTTTGCATGTTGCCGTCACCACTGTCGTGTCCTCCATCAGGCACTATTGCACGTGAGGAGGAGCTCGTCTTCGCCATATATGCACCGCTGTCTAGCTGTGGTGCACCAGAGAATCTTCCCGGAGCTGCCATCCCCTACTGCCGCTGTCATGGGCCATGTGGTTATTCCCTTGAACTGCCGCCACTGTTGTTTGGATCGCAAGTTTTTTATGAATTGAAATGAGTTGCCTGGAATAAATATAAATGCTATTTTGAATGGTTTATTGATTGATTGAGGATACTTAGTTCGGTTTTGTACTTGATTTAAGGTTATTATGATGATGATTGAATTGTGGCCGTTTCTAATTATTGATTTGGAAAGTTGGTTTAATTAAATACTATGTAAAATAATTTTCTTGGTTTGGGGTTAATTAGATATTGAAAATGAATCAGCATTTAAAACGATTTGGGATATTAGGAATGGACTTTGTTGATTTATCGTAAATAATTTTAACATTTGAAATTGGTTTGAATTATTGGTCATGAATTGAGTTTTGGTAGATGATTTCTGATATTGAAATTAGTTTGAGTTATTGGAAATGGTTGGGAAAAAAAAGTTGAGAAATGTTTTGGTTGGGACCCTTGAAGGGTGGCAAAAGTCCGAGTTTTATGCGAGGTGCTACCGAAATTTTTATAAAACTCCAAGACTTTGTTTAAAGCGTTTTGTTTTAAAAGCAAATCTTATTTAAGAATATTATTTGATTTTGATTTATTATGGAAAGAGTCTTATTTTCAATTCGGTTTATTAAGAAAAGAAATCTCTGCCACAGGAGAGCAGAGAACAAAGATTAAAAGAATGTATTAACTAAATGGATCTCTGCCACAAGAGAGTAGAGGGCAAGGATAAAGAAAGAAGCTTTAAGAGATTGTCTGCCATAGGAGAGCATATGCGATGTTGTTTGGGTCTTAGTGCCAAATGTATAGTGGTGATGCCCACACACTGAGAACTGTTTTCCAAATGTAAGCACATTGAAAATCACACTGTATGCGGCTTAGCCGTAAGATTTATAAGCACATTGTATGCATCTGGAAAGCCATATCTGGGACTGGTGCTCAGGTAATGTCGGGAGCGGATAGGCAATCGACACATGAGCTCATGGCCTACGTTAGGGATAGGCATGCATCATGTTGCATTTGTGTGCTTTGTTTGAGTGTGCTTAAGTGTTTTGGTTTGCTTATTTGATGAATTATGTTTAACTGGTAACTGTGATACTTGCTGTAACTGTTCTGTATATGTATTTGCCTTAAATTTATTTGTGTGTGATTGATTTTGTTGAGATTAATTTTCGATGGAGAATTATGTTGATTTGGGCGAGAGGCCGAGATTTGATTATGTATTGGGCCGGAGGTCATGATTGGTTATGTTTGGGCTGGAGGCCATGATTGACTGTATTAGAGATAAGTTTTGGTTAAAATGTTATTTTACATGGAATTTTTGTAAGAGAAATACGAATTTTAGATTTGAATAACAAATTGATAAATCACTATGTCTTGAAAATAGTTTTTAATTATAATATCTTCTTACGACAATTCTCAAAATCCTCTATTGAGAACCTTTTCGAGGATGATGTTCTCACCCCCTACAGACTTCTCCTTTCAAGGAACGGACGAAAAAGCTCATGAAGAATTTTTGAGTTTAGCTTATGCGATATGGATGTATTAGTTCAGTTATTATTTATTCTTCCCTCGCCATTAATATTATAATTATTTTGTAAGAGGGATAGGAGTTGTATGATTTGTATGTATATAATATGTACAAATTACTTGAGTAAGAAATTTTGTTTATGTATATGCTTGTTTGTTTTATTGTAAAAGTATTTTTTCCGGTTTTTTTTTCAAATAAAATAGCGACACAGTTTTGAGTCAAAGGCTCATATTTTATTATTAAGTACATGAAGTCGTCGTAACACCTCTTGCTATCAGAGTGGCGCAGCCGGAAGCGTGACATTCTGATAGTGAGGGTGTTACAGGGAGCCAACCAAAACTGCCTCTGGTGAAATCACAAGCACATATGAAGTCATGAAGAGGCACTAACAGGCATTTAACTAGAGTAGGCAGCCATTGTTGAAGGTTGAGGATTCTGGTTTGAACCTCTTGAACGACATATCACATCTACAAGCTTGGCCAATAGCTCAGGAGTCCTCACCTCAGAAAACTATCGATAATGGAACAAAATTTGCAAATCTTCGTCACTGCCTATGATAAAGGAATCGTACTTCACATCATCCTGCAACACAGAAATCAGAATTCTATAAAATAACTTCTCCACCCGTTTCATGCCTTGCATCCCCAGTTTTTGGATTATAGCATTCTGAAACTCGGTGAAACTCGTTGAATGTTTGAGAAAAATACTAAGTGGATTCTTATAAGTAAATTTAATTTCAGAACGATTTTTTTCTTAATTGACCCTCTGTAGTACATCAGAACTAAAAAACTATCATCATTAGCCATTGTGACTTCCACTCTAATGAATCAATAACGTTCTGATCATTTTTATATAGGAACCAATCCTTTGTAAATCGAATTAAACTAATTCGATTTATATAAGTTGCTGGATATCATAGTATTCGAATTAAGTAGACTCGATTTACTTTGGTTATTTCAAGCACTAAATTGAAATAACATGTATCATTTTACTCATTGATCTCTCCTTCTTATAAATCGATGTAGATTATTTCGATTTACTGATGCTCTTAGTAAATAGACTCGAACTCATTTAATTTACTTGTTTTTTTAGTAAATCGATCTTACTTAATTCGATTTTATATTGTACATTTGTAAATCAAGTTTACCAACTTCAATTTATATAGATCTGATTTTAAAACGGGACATGCATGTAATGTTTTGAATTTTGGAATTTTAGTGTAATGTTGAGTGATATTTATATTATTTATGTGATTTATCCTATAATAAAATAACGATAGCATTAATTAAGAGTATTTTGATATACATATTTCTAAAGATATTTGGTGTTCTAACTTCTAATATGCATTTGAAAAAATCAATGTTCTGAAAATCGTACCGGACCGGCCGGTCGAACCAGTCCAACCGAAAACCAGTGATATATACAGTTCGGTCCGCTGCTAATAACCGCTCATTTGCAAATTGCTATAAAACCGTTGAACCGGCTAAAAACTAGCCGGTTGAACCAAATCGGTAACCGGCCGGTTCTTGTTAAACGGTGTCGTTTTCTTTTTTTTTTTAAAAAAAGACACCCCATGGTTCAGCCTCACTCACTAACCGTCTCACCCCCTTCCCCCAATACAACCCCCCCTTTTCGTGAATCACTGTGACCCTCTAAACTCTGAAGCAAACCCAAACCCTAGGTTCTCCCTGCAACAGATCTGTCGCAGTGCCGCCGCCGTCTGTGCTGTTGGCGCCTCCGCAGCTTCCTTCTTCCAGCTGTGCCGAGTCCAGGCCCTCTCTTGTAGCTCGGTGTCTTCCTTCTCCCCTGTTCCCGTTATCCGTGGCTTCTCTGTTCGAGGCTTGGAGTAGCTTGCCGCCGTGTTGCCGCTCGTCGTCGTCTCCCCGGTCGCCGTCCGTGTCTCCGTCGAAGGTTAGTGGCATTGCTTTCACTTCTTTCGTTCTTCTCTTCTTTTTGTGCTCTGTTTGCTAATTTTTAATGTGAAATTGTTAAATTGCTAATTTTTGCTGATTTTGTGATTCTGCTCTTTTTAAGTTTTTTTTTTAATTTCGGAAATTTTTGTTGAAATTTTCTTGTTGCTGCTAAAAATGGAAATCAAATCATTATTGGAATTTTTGTTTAGGGATTAGGGATTACTTATTGCGATTTTGTAATATTTGTTGAAATTTCAGATTTAGTATGATTAGGGATTACTTGCTGCTAATGAAATTTCAAGTTTAGTGTAATTAGGGATTACTTGTTGCTGTTTTCTAATGTTTGTTGCTGAATGCTAAAAATAGAAATCAAATCAAATGCTATTTTTTATTTTCAAATGGCTGTTGTTAACTTTTGTGCAGAAAGATGTTGGTCGTTCCAAGGTTTCAAAGTCCCGTTTTGTACATGGGAGAAATTTTGTTATTGTAAGATCCATCTCCTTTTCTACCCGTAGTGAACAAGATTAGCAAGATACAAATGATGATATGTTTCCTCTAAGGCCTCACTAAAGTCATATATGTTTTATGTACTTCCAATTTCGTAGTCCTACTTTCTATTTTTAAATTCACAGTGAAGAAATCTAATCCATTTTCCAAGCTTTACGTTTCAAGCAAGAAATGGGTTGTGTTTATTATTCCACCTAGTGTTGTGGTTCCCGTTCCTGTCATAATTATTTTATGGGTTAGAAATTATGAATTATCTCAATTAGTTGCTAGTGTTTGAAAATATTGTATGTTGATAATAGACAAAATGACAGCCACTTTTATGAGTACGAGTATGTTACACTGCTGGGATATTTTACTTAGTTCCTGAGTGGTTGTCTTGTTAGTAACATTTTAGTTAGAGTGCCATTTTATTAGCTTATTGTCACTTTAAATCTTCTACAAAATAGTTTAATACACTAAAATAATTTTTTCATGTTGGCATTTAATATTTAAATACTTCTTTTTACTATTTAACTTTTGAATTTGTAGTTTGATAAGATCATATGAATTTGGTTGATAATATTTCATGTAGTATTTTAAATTTGGAAGATATTTTAAGTTTTATATTAGACTATAATTATATTTTAGGATGTTTATTTATAATTTATTTATTATTCTATTTTAAAACGATTTTTCCGGTTGAATCACCGGTTGAACCGGTTAGACCAATAAACCAGTAAACTAGTGACTAGAACGGTTTGATGACCAGTCCAGTTTTCTGAACCTTGGAAAAAATCTTAGAAAATCTATCCAATTTTGAATTTTCTTTTCCATGTTGTGTGCATATAAGCAGAAGACATATTATTATTAAAGGATTATTAGATGTTCATCATATGTAGCGAAAACAATAATAAAGTAATTCATAATAAAATTTTGAGTGTTTAAGATTTTATCCAAATAATACATATCATATATAAATATCTAAATATGTTTTATAGTAAAAATATTTTTTTTTTCAATTTTATAAACGTGTTATGCATATTTATATTGAGACCAATTCTTGCTATTAATTTTTTTATCAATAAAAATCAGATCTAATTTAAAAAACTCTTTTTAATTCATACCACCAAGAAATTATTTTTTAAGAATGATTAAACTCATGTATATTTAGTATATAAATGTAAATAAACAAAAATCCTGTGTTTCCTTTACTAGTGCTATACATATATAGTATAACGTCAGCACTAATTATATGAACTTAAAACAACTTCAGTTAGAATCTTATTTAAACTTAAATTTTAAATTTTAAAATTGTTCAGTTGCTCGTTAAGACACTACAAAAAAAAGAGTTTAAAATGGCATTTGTATTACGGCGGTTTTTAAAAACCGCCATAATATTTAGATATTGCGTCGTTTTGTGTTGTTACCATAATTGATTCGTATTTTGTGGCGGTTTTCGGTAATTCTGGCGGGTTTGAACCGCTATTGTCATTAACTATATTTAAAATACAAAAATTGACCAAACCCTCATTTCAAAAATGCTACCCTGTATCACCGTGTTCGAGCAAAAAGTTGAAACACTACGCGATCTCCTCTTGCGTTCTCCTTCGACGGCGATCTTCTCTGGTGATATCTCTTCCAGCGAAGATCTCCTCCACAGCGATCTCCTCTGGCGATGTCTGCTCAAGCGATGATCTCCTCCTGCGACGTCTGCTCCAGCGACGATCTCCCTCCTCCGATGTCTCCTCCAACGACGATCTCCTCCGGCTTCCTCCTTGTCGTCCTGTGTCCTCTCTGCCAAATCTTCAGTGTCTCCCTTTTTGTTCTGGATCAGCAGGTCAGCTCACTACTTTTCACATTCTAGGGTTCAAAAGTACGAATTATTTCTCTCTTTTGCTAGATTTTTTACCAATTCGATTGAAACATGAGAGTGCGTGAATACGTGGATATAAATTCCTTGTGATTTTTGTTGTTATTCATTTGGTACTGGTTTTTAAGCTTTTCTGAATTTGTTATTATTGGAGAAAAGTAAAACTGTGTATTTTGATTTTCTTATTTTTTCAATGTGCTGTGAGGTTTTGTTAGTGTGTTTGTGTTTTAGGTTGTAAATACTAAGTGGAGTATGTGAGAATGGCTCAAGAAAGTGGAAAAGCTTTGGTGTCACTTATAAACCAGGTATTAGATCTGGCAAAGATTGAAGTTGGTAAGCTGGAGCTTGAACCTTCGCTATTTTTCGTGCATGCTGTTTTGGATGATAAAATATACATTAAAATATACAACAATATTGTTATTACCTGCTTTGACATCCCTTTTTGGTTGTCTTCTCATCCTTGTAGAAGAAGTGGACTGGGACAATAATGGACAAGTCACTATCAGAGAGTTCCTCTTCGGTTTCATCAAATGAGTTGGAATTGATGCAGATGAATAGATGCATGATGCATTGTGTAAGAACAGATATACTTCTAAAAGGATTGCTTTAATTTCTATCATGCTGAATGTTTGAGTGTAAAGTTTTTCATTTTCTTAAAAGTGTGTTGGATAGATACAGAATTTGATTGTGGCAATGAATCAAGAAAAAAAAGAAAAAGAAAAAGGATGTGTATAGATAAATATATGTAGTCTGAGTCCTGCTTCATCACAAAGTAACACTGATACATCAAACTTTCTGTTATATACAACCTTCATAGACAATAAACTTATAGAATAGATAAAACATGGAGAGACAAAGAAGAAAATGTATGTTTTACAAAATTTAGTTTCCATTTTGGTTAATCCATTGTGTTCTGTAACTTCTTACTGTATTCCTAGAGCTTGGATTCTCCTAATGAGTGACAAAGAAATTGCATTTCTTTCTCTCCATTCTTTCCTGCTCTCTTTGTTCGGTTCGACGAGTAAGCTGTCCTTGCCATCAAGGATGCTTACAATTTGCCTCATGTGTGGCCTTAATTGTGGGTCACATCGGGTGCATGCGATTCCCAGTCTTATCAATCTCATCAGTTCTTTCTCATTGTACTCTCCATTGAGTCTTTCGTCTGCTAATTCCTTCCAATTGGCATAATACCACCATTTTGAAACAGTTTGATGTCAATTAGATCACCAAACCACATGCGCAGCCACTGCCTCCTCCTCTTATGTATGAATTGGCATAAGCCATACAAGAGCAGTTCTTCAAACACAGGTTTCTGCATTCATCTAAATTAATATTCTCATGCAGCTTAGTATGCTGAGTATCTGGCACTTTCAAGCCTGTATATTTGACAAACACATCAGTGCTTGTGACATTGCAGCTTAACGAATCGTCGCAAATGCATCCTTGTGAGGAGTTGTTTGAGTTCCATTCTTCTGGTGACTTTGGACTGAACCCTTTAAAGCATTGGCATACATGCTTTGATTTTGCTACACTGCAATAAGCATAGGCTCCACAAAGATCATATTTATCACACATATCACCTGGCGTTGATCCAGAAACTTTCCAATTCTGAAGATTGTCATCCCATAAATAACTTGTAAGAGATTGACTTGTTTGGCTTATTACACCTTTTCCAATGATAGAATCAACCTTGGTGTTATAACTATAGGATATCTCATCCTTGTTTGTGACAAAACTATCTTCAAAAACATATGTAAAGGACAGATCTTGGAATCCACTGAAGTAAAGGCCATTCCAAGGTCCAGAGCGATATACTTTTTGTGTGCCATTCATCATGTAATAGACTGGATAATACCTGATTTTTTAACACAAATAGGCCTTTGGATTTGATTCCCCTTCATTTCTTAACACAAGATTGCCACTGTCCAAGAGCTTCAATACCGGATTTTTTAATTAGGAAGGATTCTTGGTCTCGGAGCTCAATTTGGGGTCTATGAAATCATCACTGCCTTTTATAAGGGTAATTCCTATATTTTTTCTACAAATCAATTGTGTGGTAAATAGCATTTTATGATTCAGCTTTTTAGGAAATACTCACATAAGAAACTAGTATTGCTTTGTTCCAAATGACTATATGTCCCTCTTCATAAAACTGTACAATTTTAGTCCATGGATTTTCAAGGGTTGTCTTTGAAGTTCTAAAACTAGCAGCACAAAATAAAAAGCTATTTAGAGTCTTCTGCACAGGTATTTTACCCTCTTACTCTCTTTCTTTTTGTTTATATATTAATATATAGATTTTCAAGGGTATTTTGAATGTTGATTTTTTGCAAATTTTCGGTTTCAATTTTGTCCACCATTTCCCTTGATTAATGCCTGTGAACCCTGCATCTCTAGTTTGGTCATTATAGAAATTTGTGATCTGAACTTCAAATCTTTTGTGCTTGGTATTTTTTTATTTTTGACTCCTAATTTAATCTAGTTACCCTTTTTGTTCAAATGTGCTTCTCTTGACTCAGTTCAGATGAAGAAGTTGGTCCCTTGTCTCCTTTATTTGTTAGTATTACTACTGGATTGTCAGCTTTAGTTGCTGCTACGGCTTCTCATGCCTTTGATACTACAAGAACTAGATCACAGTGCACTGTGCTACCAAAGGTATATTTCACTTCAATTGATGGATCTGCTGTGTGATTTTTCCTGCTCCACCATGTTGTCCTCTGTGAAGCTTCTCCTTCTCCATCTTTGTTGAATTAGGTTTATATACAAATTCACATTCTCTTCTTTTAATTACTCATATTTTGTTTTGCAAATTGTTACTACTTCTATTTCTGTAATTTTAGGTTTTGATTTTCTTCCTTGTTAGCAGAAATTGGGGGTAAGGTCTTCATGTAATTTCTTCAATTTTTTCTTACATCTGTGTATACAAATTTTCATTCTCTTCGCGGTTTTGATTTGTAAATATGTTCTTGGTTGGTGCTTTACTGATTTGCATAGCACGTGTTTGATGAATTGCTTGAATGCTTATTTTTTTTGTTTATGCATTTATTCAATCATTGTTGTATGTGACATATCTCTTTTGCAGGTATATCACAAATTCTTTTATTAGCTTGAAACTTGTTTTTGTGCTTTGTTAAGTTATTTGCTTTAGAGAACAATGAAGTTGTTAACAATGAGGTTGTTTTATATGCAGGTGATGAAGATAAATAGATTTGGAACTATTTAGAAGATGGAAGCAACTTAAATAAGAACCACTTGAAGATAGACATCATCTTTTCATTCATCTGGTGAGTATTAACATGCTGAACTTAAATAGTGCTTGTGACCTTGAAATAATTAGTTTAAATTTAGTATTAGCATGCATTTTTCTTATCAGCCGAGGTTGCTGCAGTAGCTGCAAGAGCTTTAATGCCAGAGCAACATTGTCCTGGTGGTTTAGCAATTCCACTCACCAAGTAACTCACACAAGGCTTTAGGTTCTTAGTTACATCACTGCATGATGAAATTGTAGCCTCAAAACTAGTTACTGAGGTCACTAAAATCATAAGAACACATGTAGCAGCAACTAATTTCATGCTTATTTAATTAATTGTTATATGTGGTGGTGCTGATGGTGGTTTCAATTTGCATTCCTTTCCCTTGCTTAACTAATTAACTACTTGCCATTCCTTTTCCTTGCTTTTGAATGTAGTCCTCTTTACTTGATGAAGCTGTTTATGACAAAGAAAAATCCCGAGTTTCAGTAAGCTTATTATATAATTACAGTTAATATTATGCATATCTAGATATACACATTGTTTCAACTTTCAAGCAGAAAGGAAGAAAAATCAGACTTCTATCGTATTATATTGATTTGCCTTTGTAGTGGCCAAAGCAATTAAATGCTTCACTTGAGGAAGTTGATCCTGAGATTGCTGATATAATTGAGCTAGAGATGATGGTAGAGTTTTGCTTTTCAGTTTTCACCACACATATGGATTGACTTCTTGTTTTTGTTTTTGTGAAGGGGCTGAAACTCATAACCTCAAAAAATTTCACCTCTGTCTCTGTGATGGTTAATTTTAGCTTTGGGTTGATTAACTTTCTTATTCAGCTTTGGATATTGATCACTGCATAATAATGACATAATCTAAATGGAACTTTGTTATTTGAATTGAATAAGCTGGTTATTCATCCTGTTCTGAATAACTTGGCAAAATTATGAGGAGATTTTAACGCAACTAATACGTTTGGTGAAATAACAGTAGCTTCTCTATCATGTGTTTGCTTGAACACAATCTGGTATTGGGTTAAACACATAATAGTAACAAGCCATTATTCAGCTTTGGATATTGATCACTGCATAATATCAGGTCATGTTGTTAACGGAGTCCCTGCACCAAGCAACTATCATTCAATTAGGACAAATTCTACAAATGGGTGAGAACTCGTTCAACTCCACATGCTTCTTTTCTTATTTAATCAATCCATAAGGGTTTTTACTTTTTATTTGTACTCTAGTTTATTGAAGATCAATAAATCACTGTTAGTCAATTTATAATGTGTTTGGTGGCTTGACTCATACCTTGTTTCTAAAATTTTTATTCTATATAATTATCTTGCTGCCATTATAAGTTTTCTATTGTAGTATACCGCACAGCATCCTGTGAAAAATTTCCTCCATCTAAATTTATTACTTATAAAGATATAAAACAAATCATATGCCTTTAGCTAATAGCTTGAGCTTTAAGGAAATTAGGCCAAATAGAATCATAATGGCTCAATGGCTTAGTTGTGGCTATTTGAAGTTTTTCTCCTCTTTGTGCATTATGCTTGGAGTATCTTTGTGCATTGTGCATTATGCTTGGAGTAGTTAAATTGGTGGAAAATTGAGCAGCATGTTCCTATTCCTCTATTTTAGTAATAAAGGAGAGCATCACCGATCTTATTAATGGTAAGTCTAATTATAAGTCCCAAGGAGAAAATGCCATTCATCTCATACCCTTTGTGCTTTTCCTTTGTGCTTTCGTTCTTTGGATTTTCTCTCATCCCTGAACCTTATAATGATATACCCAAAAGATCAATAATATATAAGCTTAAT
>NC_029791.2:45419470-45425681 GCF_000816755.2 Arachis ipaensis | reverse complement strand
CTATTAATATTACTTAATTAGCTTCAATATATATATATATATATCTTAATTATTTTTTTCTACTTTCCATATGTCATTCATATCCATATATAATTAGAGTGTATTTCATCTTTTTTATATACATATACATTTAGTATATGATCGTTTTCTGAACTTGAGTCATTTTCTATCTCAGATTCTTCTTACAAGATGGAGCAAGAAACAAAGATGTTGGAACAAGTTCCCGAAATGAAACTCACACAAGAGACTAAGAAACTAAGGCGGACTTGTTTTAAAGTTAATTACAAAAGGAGGAAACTTTTGGCCTCCAAATCTTATTCATCATCACTTAGCTAAGCTACTTGTCTTGTATATTCATATTCTAAGTTGTAAAAACAGCACTTATTAGATGGTTTAAATACATTATTAGATATTAACATAGTTTAGGAAACTGGATGGTAGATTTGACTGATTAGTGTTTATTGCAATGTTTGTATTTTGGTAAGTTTAGTAAGACAAGGTTTTGTATAGGAGTTATTACTTTTGATTTTCAATAATAAAAAGTTATATATTATATTAATATTTTGTTTATGAGTTATATAATATTTCATTTATGGATTATGCTTTTTTGCTATTGTGAAATTTTAATCACAAAATTATTTATTTAACGCGATAAAAATAACAGTAAAAATTATTTTTTTAAACGATAAAAAATGTCACTGTCAGGATAAAATGGCGGTTCAAAAATGCCATTTTAACCAACCAAAACGCTACTGTCAAGGTAAAAATGGCGGTTCAAAAATGCCGTTTTAACCAACCAAAATGCCACTCTGTCAGGGTAATAATGGTAGTTCAAACCGCCGTTTTAACCTATCCAAAAACTGCCATTTTAACCCTAGAAATAACGGCGGTTTGAACAGCCATTTTAACCAACCAAAATGCCACTCTGTCAGGGTAATAATGGCGGTTCAAACTGCCGTTTTAACCTATCCAAGAACCGCCATTTTAACCCTGGAAATAACGGTGGTTTTGAACCGCCGTTTTAACCTATTCAAAAACCGCCGTAATAACTGGAATGTCGCCCAGAATTACGTTGTTTTCTAAAACCGCCATTCTTGGTAATAATGGCGGTTCAAACCGCCGTAAACACCCAAAAAAACTGCCGTTTTAACCAGAATTTTTTGTAGTGAGATTTTGGATAAATTAGATGGCAGGTCGAGAGCAACAACTAGAAATAGGGAGGTATTCAGACTTAAACGCGAGCTGTACAATGAAAGGTGCTGCCATGATCATTAGTGGATCGGTAGGTGGGGCCATCTATAAGCAAGAACACTTTGATGTTAAATTAAAGTCAGTGTTCGTATAATAAGGTGGCTAATTAGAATAAAGATGACGTACCTTGGGAGAAGGATAAGTCCCTCTCTATTTACACCTTATACTTGGGTGGGCCATCTGACTTAGACCCGTTTGTTTAAAAGCTTTTACCAGTCGTCTAAATCTTTATTGAGAGAAAGTGACGCGCGGGTCACTTTTGCGTGCAAGGGTCGAGGATCCGTCGGATCGGTAGTCCGTGACATGGACTCCCGGCCCTTATTGGACTGAGCCGAAACAAAAACTCATCATCATAAAATAATTAATTATTCTTAGTCATATTTACTATTTTTCACTAACATATTATTATTATTATTGGGCTCTTAGTGCCAGCAAAATGTATAGAAATATTCTCTTAAGTAGTTACGATCATTATTAGTTTGATCAAATTAAAATAATAATTAAAAAATATTTAGTAAAGAGCAGGACATTCTTTTACTATATGACTTCATAGGTTTACTAAACAAGTAATGAATTAGTCATGCTGATGAATTTACTAATCAAAGTTGTATCTAGAAACAACACTCCTTACACTATAAGAAAAAATAATATTTGTAACAAAAAAAAATTGTTACAAAAAATTAAAATTTTGAAACAAAAGTTTTTTGTAACAAAAAAAGGGGCCGTTGCAGTATGTCCCGTTACAAAAAGTTTTTGTAACAAAAAATGGAACTGTTACAATTCAAAATGATATTTTGCAACAAATTTTTCTGATACAAAAAACCAGAGGCCGTTACAAAAGTGGTAACAAATTTTGATATTCAAGATATTTTTGGTGACAATCTATTTTTTCCTATCATAAAATTTTGTTACAAAATGTAACATGATTTTGTAACATTTTTTTTCTTTAGTTACAAAAGCAAATTAATTATTTTGTAACAATTTTTTTAATACAAATTGCATGCATAATTTACTAAATTATTTTTTAATTAACTAATATATTAACTATTTTAATAATCAAGTCTACATCTATATAATATGAGAAAACATACATAATTCAAACAAGATCCTTTTAGCTAAAATTGTTTTAAAAGAAAATAACATTAGTGAGTACATTGATTAGTTCTACAAGTTATATGTCTTGCATAAGTTCAACCAAAAGTTAAAAGTTCTAACATAGATTAGTGTCTCTATGAATCAAAATATTCTTGAGCCCTCAAGGTAGCATGTGGTCATCATTTCAGCACTCCTGTAAATAAGAAAAACATAAACAAAAAATTAGAAACAAGATATAACACTAATTATAATTTTTTCCATTAAGTTTTATCCAAAATGTTTAGAAAAATTTTGGCAGAACCTCCCCTAAAACTTAGATATTTCCACCGTCTACGGTTCCAACATAAATAACCAATTCACAACTTATGTCTCATCCAATACACAACCAAATTTATCAAACCAAATAATAGGACATTTATCATTTATCAACCATGACACAAGTAAAATATAATAAATAGATCCATATACAATTAAGCTATACTAATAATATATGAATCATCTAAGAATATGTATTAAAAATATAAGCAATTTTAAGAGTACCTTTAATTGTCTAGTTTCTTTCATCGTCAAAATGCGTTATGAAAGAGTACGACTTGTTGAGCTTTCAATTGAGATTTCACTCTAGCTAATTCTTCCTCTTGCCGTGTTTGTTGCTCTTTAAGTTTTTCTTTGAGCACATCTATTACACAAGCAAAATTCAACTAAAAAATTCAATAAATAAATTCAGTTCATTGTATCTACCAAAAAAGTTAATGTATCCTCTAATTTGGGTGACGACTTTGTAAACCATTGATCATGGTTACATGCTGACTATGAATAGAGAGTTTCTTGTCAGTAGAATGAACACGCTTTGCTTGATCATTTCCTGCTGCATGTTAAATGGTTTGATAAGTAGAATTGAAGTAAGATTTCCAATAAGTCATCAAATTCATATATGTAGTGGAAGCCCATACCTTCCTTGTTTAACAGATTAAGTCCCCTTTCATGCAAAATTTTAAGACGAAATGCATATGTAGCCATCAAAACATCTACATCATTCTCAATGGCAGTACATGTCACCCCCCATGTCTTCTGAAGACTGCCAATAATGACTAAAAAATAAATAATGAATGAAATACTGGTAAAGAATCCATCCTAAGGTAAAAAAAAGATTCAAGGCCCCACCTAAGGATGGAGTTTGATATATACAGCATCAATTTTTCTTCTTGTTAAGGATGGAGTTTGATATATACAACATCAATTTTCCTTCTTTCAAATCAAGGAGAAAAAGAAAAAGAAAAACAAAACACCCCACAATGAATCAAGTCCATGCAATAAAATATCATAATTCACTTGAGTTATGTTCACTAATTGACAACATATATATTTAAATATAATGAAAAAGATAAAAAAGAGAAGATATATACTGAAATAGAGTTGGTGAAGCATATTGAGTAAGATGCATCACAATTTTTGTATGTTCATAATAACTTTGCCACATTAGTTAGCTTAATAAGCAACACCTCAGAGCTTAGTGTTGCTGCTGCAGCATCATCCATCAGCTTTTGCATTGAATAAGAATGCAGCTTTTGGTGTCAAAAGATATAATCCTATTCTATTCTATCCCCATTATGTATCTGAGTCCAAAATTATCTCAAAAATTCAAAGCCTATTCCTGATTTCAGGTCCACATCAAGATCAACACTCTATATCCCTCTTTCCATATAAGTCACGGTCATACATTACTCCACCATCAATTGAATACACTAAGCTACATTATATAAATCAAGCATTGTATAAGGGAAGCTGTTATCTCATCAGGCATGGATTCCATAACAATTCATTCACAAGAAAGATAACACATTCTTTTCTTAATAATTAAGAGTTCTTAAGAAACTGTGAACTAATCTGTCATACAGATTAAAAATACTGTTTTTCCATAACATGAGCTAGAAAATTAGTGCAACCATAACATTACACTTAACAATATCAAATTTGATAATCATTTCTTGAATCAAAGATAGGTGGAAGTTTAGAACTCACATTCATGTCATAGAATTAGAACAAATAAGCTATTGTCACCCCTGGTGCTCTTCCAAGTCCAACAGTACAATGCACATAAACTCTTCCTTTTCCCTCTGAGATTGCCCATTCCAATGATGAAACTGCTTTAGGTAGAATATTTCGTAAGAAGTTTGGATCAAAGTATATTGCCTAATAGAATAGATTTATAAAATATATCAAGTTATGAATTATAATCCAGTCTCAGAAAAGCAAGCAAAGCATTTAACAAACTCACAACTCTTTCAGAAAAAGGTTTTCTAACACATTTAAAGTGCAATGTCAATTGCACCAAAAGTATATGGATCCTTGACTTAGCCATACATTGTATTAACCAGATAGGAAAAATTAAAATTTCTATCTCATGACAATGCCATTAAGCAAGATAAGTTGGCATTGTTGTATATACTTTTATAAAATTCAGAGTGGGAGTCTATTTTCTCAACAAAATTGACTGAAATGCAGGCTTACAGCTTTTTTACTTACCGGCCTCCTCATATTTCGAACATCGAGTTTGTGACACCTCCTTTTTATCGACTTCAAGTCTATTCCCCAATATTCTACATCCTTATCTTGCTGCAAATTCAGAATGTATGTCACACCTTCTTCCTTCTTGAGGTGATTGATGTCTTCAGGTTTCTGTGATTGGGATCCCACAATGAGATTGTCAGTTATAAGTGTGTAATTCATACCTGAAATAAATCAATCACAGATTGCATCAGCAGCAGCAATCATATTACTGTGCTATGCATTTAATATAATAGACACAAATTAATACATCACTAACCGTTCTTTCTAGTAACTTATACAAAATGCAAATAATTAACAAAGGAAACCCATCATTATATCAAACAGTTGGCAGTCATAACTAACAAATAGGGAAAAAAGAGGAAACTAACCCAGATTGTGGTGATACTCATAAGGATTCCTCATCATCCTCTTCATAGCAGTGGTATTACTCGTGGAGGGTTTGTGCTTCTTCCTCATCAATGCCTCTTAATAGCAGTGGTATCCGAGTGATAGGACACGATATCAATTCAAAAGCAGCGACGTCCAGAGGGGCAGACGATGACATGATAGCAGAAGCAGAAGAGGTTCTATTCCTCGGATTTAAAAGCAGCTAACAGCGCAGCCTCGAACCCTTCTCGCGTGTTCTGTTCCTCACATCAACGGCGGCTCAGTAGCGACTTCGCGGGCTCCCTCTCTCCCTCCGCGAGCTCGCACCGGTGACGGCCTCCTCGAGGCTCCATGATGGCGACGATGGCGAGCCTGCAGCAGATGCGACAATAGCCCTCTCCCCCTCGGCGATCTCTGGCTTGACCCACGGCTCTTCTCCCCACGCATCTTCTCCAGGCAAAATCGACGGCAACGGCGAGGCATGTGACGGCGGCAGCAGTCCCCTTTTCCGTCGACGACATCCCCCCTTCTCCTCTCTTCTCCTGGCGCAGCTATTCATCGAACCCTCTCTCTTTCCTATGTTTTCTGTGGTGTGTGTGTGTGTTAGCCTATTAGCTTAAAGGGGAAAGGGGATTAGGTTTAAGATTTAACTGAAAATTAAGGTTTTTTATTTAGAAATTTAGGGTTGAGTTTTTATAAAGAATATTTCTGAATTTATTAAATTTAATTTATTAACTATAAAACTCAAATTTACTATAAAATATTTCATATTAATTATATAAATAAAATATTAAATTTAATTTTTATTAATAAACTTTACTTGTTATATAATTATTTAACATAACAATTTATAAAATTATTTTATGTAAATTAAAATTTTAATAATAAGGTAGTAAGTTAAAATAGTTTTATAGATAAAATAGACAAA
>NC_029791.2:45417392-45418561 GCF_000816755.2 Arachis ipaensis | reverse complement strand
AGTTAGAATTAGAGCTTTTACTTTTTATATTTGTTTTTATTTTTAAATTTTAACTATTTTTATTTATGTTTAACAATTAATTTTTTTAATTTAAAAATTAATTTTTAGTCAACATTTAAGACTTGATTATTAGTAAAAATTATATATTAATTTTATAAAAAATATAAAATAATATATACTATTTTTAAAAATTAATCATTTAATCTTTAATTTTTATAAAAAATAATTAATTAATACAAATAATATTTTAAAAAATTAAATTTTTGAACCAAAATAAAATTATCTTAAAGATTTTAACATTTTAAAATAATTTTTTTTAGTTACAAAACTTCTTGTATTTTGTGACAAACAAATAACTTGTTACAAATAATATTGAATTTTGTGACAAATTAATTTTTTGTTACAAAATAGTTAGAGTTTTTGAAACAAATGGATATTTTATTACAAAATATTTTGAACTTTTGCAACAGCTTCATCTTTTGTTACAAAATATTATAAAATTTTGCAACAAAACACCGATTCGTTACAAAAGCCAATATAATTTGTAACAAAAAAATTAAGTCGTTACAAAATAACAAAATATTTTGTAACAAATTATATTTTTGTTACAAAACATTATTATTATGTAACAATTACTAATTTTTGTTACAAAAAAAATAATTTTTTGTAACAATTTTAAATTTGTTACAAAATTTTTGTTACAAATATTCCATTTTCTTGTAGTGTTATTACTTAATAGTATGAAATAATATGTATGCATGTATATATGTATGGACTAGAAAAAATACAGTATATTTTCTTTCATCATTCTAACTTTTGGATAGCCTTAATATGGTATATAATTGGCAAAATTAATTTGTTGCTATTATTATTATTATTATAATAAATTCATGAATGAGGAATTTATTTTTTCATTCATTTAATTTCTTTAGCCAAGACATTATTTAAGTAGCGTTTAAAAGAGAAATTTATACTGAGAAATTAAGATTGAGAGACTGAAATTGAAGACTAAGACTGAAATAAATTCTAGTATTGTATTTAATATAAAGTGTACAAAATTGAATATGTCTAATATCTTATTTGGTTTGAGATAAAAGTAGATACTAAAATATTTAAAATGACTAAAATATCCTTATTAATTAAAAAGAATAAAAAATCCTAAACCCACC
>NC_029791.2:45416467-45417336 GCF_000816755.2 Arachis ipaensis | reverse complement strand
CTCTCTCTCTCTCTCTCTCTCTCTCTCTTCAACGTCAAGAGCTTTTCCATCACCGTCAAGCTCTTCCAACACTCTCACTCGCTTTGTCGTCACAATCAAGCTCTTTTGTCACCGTTGCCTTCACAATTTGCGAGGTAGATGGAGCCAAACCCACTATAGCCAATCTTATACTTGGGGTCGAATCCATTGTGCCTCTGCACCCTATGCTTGCCGATGGTCCACCGTGCCGTCCCTGTTCTCTATGCTCGTCGCGCAGCCACTGTTCCAGTTCCACACTGCCGTGCCACCTTTATGTCTCACTATTCTTCTCTTTTCTATTATGAGATTGTTGTTTTTTATGCGATTGTTATTATTTTTGGTATTATTGTTGTTATTGTTGAATCTGATTTATGAGATTATTGTTCTTGTTGTTAGCACTATTGTTGTTGGTGGCGGAGGTGTAGTGGTGGAGTGAAAGGTGAGGTGGGGTTGGGTAGTGGAGTGAGAGGTGGAGTGAAGTTGGGGGTGAAGGATAATTTAGGAATATGAAATTTTGAATAAGGGCATTTGAGAAAAAAAAGTTATTAAAGTTTCAGCCCTCGTCTCCAAAAATTTAGTCTCTTGTGTCCCTACTTTTTGGAGATACTAAAATACTGAAATTTCGGAGATTGAGACTAAAATTTTAGTACCAATCTTTGAGCTAACAAATATGATAATGAATCCCAGTCCTTCAGTCTCTGTCTCAGTACCTCAAAATAAATGCTACTTTAATTTTGTCATTGTAATCATAAAACTCAAATAAATTATCAAGAGTTGATGGATTATTTATCGACTAATTATTAAATGTACAAAAATTTAAATTATACTCAATATATATTCTGTTATTTTGT
>NC_029791.2:45409821-45413988 GCF_000816755.2 Arachis ipaensis | reverse complement strand
ATATAAAAAAAATAAAATTTTAATAATTTTTGTCAAATATTTTTTTTGAATTTCATCTGAACTCTGACCATTATTGGCTCAAAATCATTGAAGGAAGGAGCAAGGCTTCTTTGCGAAACCCATTGACACAATGTAAAATTCGGTCAAAAGAAAATTAATTAAATAATAAATTAAATAGGAGCGAATATGGTTAGAAAATTTAGCAATCCAAATTTGATAATTTAAATATGATATTTAGACTCAGTGAATTTTTCTGAGTCGAAAAACATAGTTTTCTGAAAAAAAATGCGCATTGGAAATTTGACCGGCAGTACCGGCTGCGATCTGTCCAGTACTGTGGTTGAGAAAATTAATTAGAAGTGAATAATTTAAAGAAATAAGAATTTACAATTTAGGAAGATAGAAATATTTAAAATACGATTCAAAACTCTAATCTTAAAGGTTTTGGCCAAAAATTGGGCCAACGGACTAAACCAAGTGAACCGGGCCCAACTGGGCCCAAGACCAAACATATATAAACACTAGTTTTGAGCACTTCAGCTCATTAACTGGTGCGCGGGAATCGTGATTCACACTTTTCACATCTCCTCACAACTAACCAGCAAGTGTACTGGGTCGTCCAAGTAATAAACCTTACGTAAGTAAGGGTCGATCCTATGGAGATTGTCGGCTTGAAGCAAGCTATGGTCATCCTTGTAAATCTCAGTCAGGCGGATTCAAGTGGTTATGAGGTTTTGATAATTAAAATATAAATAAAATATAAAATAAAATAAAATAAAGTTACTTATGTAATTCATTGTTGGAAATTTTAGATAAGCGTCTGGAGATGCTTTGTTGCTTATGAATCTCTGCTTTCCTATTGCCTTCTTCCAACCATGTGTTACTTCCTTCCATGGCAAGCTGTAAGATCCTCTCACTGAAAATGGTCCTCTACGGTTTCTGTACGGCTAATCAACTGTCGGATTTCTCGTCTCGGATGAAAAATACCAGGCACAGCTACCGCATGGCTAATCATCTATCGGTTTCCGCTAGTGTCGGAATAGAATCCATCGATCCTTTTGCACACTGTCACTACGCCCAACATCGCAGGTTTGAAGCTCGTCACAGTCATCCCTTCCCGGATCCTACTTGGAATACCACATACAAGGTTTAGACTTTCTGGATCCCAGGAATGCTGCCAATTATTCTAGCCTATACCACGAAGATACTAATCTCATGGACTCGGTCCGTGTATTAGATATCCAAGAGAATATACTCCGGCTGTCGTCCAATGACTATGTTGAACATCATGTAGACTGCTTTGTGGTTGTCAGGCACACGGATCTTGGCTAAGCGAGTAACGAAGATTGGGTGATTGTCACGGGTCACCCCTTCATTCTGACTTAACTGAATTAAGTACGAGAGTATATCTTGGAGAAGAAGTAGGCGTGAATTGAATAGAAAAACAATAGTACTTGCATTAATTCAGGAAGAACAGCAGAGCTCCACACCTTAATCTATGGGGTGTAGAAACTCCACCGTAGAAAATACATAAGTGAAAAAGGTCTAGGCATGGCCGTGAGGCCAGCCCCTCAAAACGTGAACAATGGTCTCAGTTCCAAAGTATGAAAACTGGATATGAATACAATAGTAAAAAGTGCTATTTATACTAAAATAGTAACTTAGGTTTACAGAAAATGAGTAACTAAGTGCAGATAGTGCAGAAATCCACTTCTGGGGCCCACTTGGTGTGTGCTTGGGCTGAGCATTGAAGCTTTTTCGCGCATAGGCTGTTCCTGGAGTTAAACGCCAGCTTTGGTGCCAGTTTGGGCGTTTAACTCCAATTCTGGTGCCAGTTTGGGTGTTTTACACCAAGATGTTTTAGGCTGGCTTTGGGCGCCAGTTTGGGCCATCAAATCTAGGGCAAAGTATAGACTATTATATATTGGAAAGCCCATGATGTCTACTTTTCAACGCAATTGAGAGCGCGCCAATTGGGCTTTTTTATCTCCAAAAACTCCACTTCGAGTGCAGGAGGGTCAGAATCCAACAGCATCTGCAGTCCTTTTTCAGCCTCTGAATTAGATTTTTGCTCAGGTCCCTCAATTTCAGCCAGAAAATACCTGAAATCACTGAAAAACACACAAAATCATAGTAAAGTCCAGAAATATAATTTTTGAATAAAAACTAATAAAAATATAATAAAAAGTAACTAAAACATACTAAAAACTATATAAAAACAATGCCAAAAAGGGTATAAATTATCTGCTCATCACAACACCAAACTTAAATTGTTGCTTGTCCCCAAGCAACTAAAAACAAAATAGGATAAAAAAAAAAGAGAAAATACAATAAATCTCAAAAATATCAATGAAGATTAGCTTCAATTAGATGAGCGGGACTTGAAGCCTTTTTGCTTCTGAACAGTTTTGGCATCTCACTTTATCCTTTGAAGTTCAGAATGATTGGCATCCATAGGAACTTAGAATTCAGATAGTGTTATTGATTCTCTTAGTTTAGTATGTTGATTCTTAAACACAACTAGTTTATGATTCTTGGCCGTGACCCTAAGCATTTTGTTTTCCAGTATTACCAGCGGATACATAAATGCCACAGACACATAACTGGGTGAACCTTTTCAGATTGTGACTCAGCTTTGCTAGAGTCCCTAGTTAGAGGTGCCCAGAGCTCTTAAGTACACTCTTTTTGCTTTGGATCATGACTTTAATTCTCAAAGCCTGTGGGCCCTCCTATCCATTAATGCTCAAAGCCTTGGATCCTCTTTACCCTTGGCTTTTGGTTTAAAGGGTTATTGGCTTTTTCTGCTTGCTTTTTCTTTTTCTTTCTTTTTTTTTCTTTATTTTTTTCGCCCTTTTTTTTTCTGCAAGCTTTTCACTACTTTTTCTTGCTTCAAGAATCAATTTTATGATTTTTCAGATTATCAATAACATTTCTCCTTTTTTATTATTCTTTCAAGAGCTAACAATTTTAACATTCATAAACAACATATTCAAAAATATGCACTGTTCAAGCATTCATTCAGAAAACAAAAAGTATTGCCACCACATTAAAATAATTAAACTAATTTCAAGATAGAATTCAAAATCATGCACTTCTTGTTCTTTTGCAATTAAAAACATTTTTCATTTAAGAAAGGTGAAGGATTCATAGGACATTCATAGCTTTAAGACATAGACACTAGACACTAATGATCATGTAATAAAGACACAAACATAGACAAAGCATAAAGCATAGAATTCGAAAAATAGAAGAATAAGAACAAGGAAATTAAAGAACGGGTCCACCTTAGTGATGGCGGCTAGTTCTTCCTCTTGAAGATCTTATTGAGTGCTTGAACTCCTCTATGTCTCTTCCTTGCCTTTGTTGCTCCTCCCTCATGGCTCTTTGGTCCTCTCTGATTTCATTGAGGATAATGGAGTGCTCTTGGTGCTCCACCCTTAGTTGCCCCATGTTGGAACTCAATTCTCCTAAGGAGGTGTTGATTTGCTCCCAATAGTTTTGTGGAGGAAAATGCATCCCTTGAGGCATCTCAGGGATTTCTTGATGAGGAATTTCCTCATGCTCTTGTTGAGGTCCATGAGTGGGCTCTCTTGTTTGCTCCATCCTCTTCTTCATGGTGGGCTTGTCCTCATCAATGAGGATGTCTTCCTCTATGACAATTCCAGCTGAATTGCATAGGGTATAGATGAGATGAGGGAAGGCTAACCTTGCCAAAGTAGAGGGCTTGTCCGCCACCTTGTAGAGTTCTAGAGGTATGATTTCGTGAACTTCTACTTCCTCTCCATTCATGATGCTATGGATCATGATAGCCCGGTCTATTGTAACTTTAGACCGGTTGCTAGTAGGAATGATAGAGCGTTGGATGAACTCCAACCATCCCCTAGCCACGGGTTTAAGGTCAAGCCTTCTTAGTTGAACCGGCTTGTATCTTGAGTCTCTTTTTCATTGAGCTCCTTCCACACAGATGTCCCTAAGGACTTGGTCCAACCTTTGATCAAAGTTGACCCTTCTAGTGAAAGGGTGAGGATCTCCTTGCATCATTGGCAAGTTAAATGCCAATCTCACATTTTTCGGACTAAAATTCAAGTAATTCCCCCGAACCATTGTGAGCCAATTCTTTGGGTTCGGGTTCATACTTTGATCATGGTTCTTAGTGATCCATGCATT
>NC_029791.2:45390944-45408239 GCF_000816755.2 Arachis ipaensis | reverse complement strand
CTCTACGGAGTTCCCTACGTAAAAGGAGGTGTTTTGATAACCCTCGTTTAGTTGTGGAGGAATCCTCTTAACTCAAGGTTGTACCCCGTTGATTCCCACCTCGTGGTTCTCGTGAGGTAATAGGAGTTACTTTAGTCTCTCCTGGTTTCTCGGTACTCCCTCCTCGTTGTTTCCGTTCCTTCTCTGTATCTCCTCAAGTTCGTGAGTTATTCTAGAAGTTCTCCTTCTTGATCGGCGGTAGTGATTCCACCTGGGCAAGAAATTAAAGGAACAAGAATAAGAAGATAAAAAGCTTAAGATACGAAATACGAAACAGATACAAACACAGAAATAATGTACTAGTAATCACAGATCACAGATACAGAATTTCGATACTTACAGGATACTTAGGAAGTGGAAAGAATTTACTTTTTACAAAAATTAACGTTTTCTTGTTCTTCACGTACTAAAACTTAAGATAGAACTTTAATCAAATTAATAAAATTACACCACCGTTATGAAAAACAAAAGACTTACTTACGAACTTGTCACGTATAAAAACTTATACAACAAATACTTACAATTTTAACAATCGAGAACTTTCTTATTATTTTTTCCTCTTTACAATAACTATTAGACTTTTTAGTATTTTAACTAAGAACTTCGTTCTTTTTCATCACTTTTCGAACGTCTTTTTTTTTCCCGCTTTTTTTATTTCTTTTTTTTTCTTTCTTTTTCTTTTTCGTTCGTCTTTTTCGGTTATTGGGAAATTTGGTTTTCGGTTCCCATTTCTCCTAGGTTCCGAAACTCGTAATTACCTATCCTCCCGGGTGTCCGAAACTCTTAATTTCAGTACTAGGTTTCGTTTTTCTCACATGAATTCTCGAGACCCGTGGAGATTGATCCCTGAGATCGTTTCGACTCAGTGTTAGACTTTTCCAAGTGGGTCAATACACAGACACCGTAAATACATAGAGGGATTTCTTGATGAGGAATTTCCTCATGCTCTTGTTGAGGTCCATGAGTGGGCTCTCTTGTTTGCTCCATCCTCTTCTTCATGGTGGGCTTGTCCTCATCAATGAGGATGTCTTCCTCTATGACAATTCCAGCTGAATTGCATAGGGTATAGATGAGATGAGGGAAGGCTAACCTTGCCAAAGTAGAGGGCTTGTCCGCCACCTTGTAGAGTTCTAGAGGTATGATTTCGTGAACTTCTACTTCCTCTCCATTCATGATGCTATGGATCATGATAGCCCGGTCTATTGTAACTTTAGACCGGTTGCTAGTAGGAATGATAGAGCGTTGGATGAACTCCAACCATCCCCTAGCCACGGGTTTGAGGTCAAGCCTTCTTAATTGAACTGGCTTGCCTCTTGAGTCTCTCTTCCATTGAGCTCCTTCCATACAGATGTCCATGAGGACTTGGTCCAACCTTTGATTAAAGTTGACCCTTCTAGTGAAAGGATGAGAATCTCCTCTCATCATTGGTAAGTTAAATGCCAACCTCACATTTTCCAGACTGAAATCCAAGTAATTCCCCTGAACCATTGTGAGCCAATTCTTTGAGGATGCTTAGTGAGGACATAGGATGAATATTTGGTGAAAGGAAGTTTAGGATGCTTAGTGAGTTTTTATTACAATGCATTGTATTTATTTGGCACTTTTACCATACTGGGAACCCATGGGTCGGGAGTTCTCATTCCGTATATATCTCTTATTTTTCAGATGCAGGTCCAGGTGCTCAGCAGTGAGCGGTGATTTGTCTGAAAGACGGCGAAGGCCTTTGATAAACCACTATTTTATGGTTTATCTTATGCTCAATTGAGTGATTTATATCAATTCTTTACTCACTTATTCCTATAAATTTCATGGTTTTATATTTTCCTTCCTAATTTTGTTCTATAATTGGAAACTTGCTTCCCAAGCCTTTAAATTACCAAAAATTAATTCCCTCTTATCACCATTCGATGCCTTGATATGTGTGTTAAGTGATTTCAGAGATTACAGGGAAGGAATGGCTTAGAGGATGGAAAGGAAGCATGCAAAAGTGGAAGGAATACAAGAAATTGAAGGAACTGCTAAAGCTGTCCAGCCTGACCTCTTGGTACTAAAACGATCATAACTTAAGCTACAAAGGTCCAAATGACGCGGTTCTAGTTGCATTGGAAAGCTAACATTTGGGGCTTCGCAACGATATATAATTTGCCATAGCTGCTCTGAAGATAGATGACACGCACGCGTGAATCACGCGGACGCGTGACCTGGAAAAAATGCAATCCGCGCGAACGCGTGGACGACGCTCCTGCGTGACTTTGCAGCGACCTGTACGTACCAAAAATTACTGGGGGCGATTTCTAGGATGTTTTTGACCCAGATTTTGGCCCAGAAAACACAGATTAGAGGCTATAAAGTGGGGAAATTAATCCATTCATTCAAACAACAATTCGTACAACTTTCATAATTCATAATTTTAGGTTTTAGATGTAGTAGTTAGAGAGAGAGGTTCTCTCCTCTCTCTTAGGTTTTAGAATTAGGATTTCTCTTATTTTATGGTTATTTCTTCATTCCAGGTTCTATGTTTCTTTAATTTATGTTTCTCTTTTACTTTTAGATACTCTAATGCTTTTACTTGTTAATTACTTATGTTGCCAAATTGGCTTATGAATCTTTCCATGTTGGATTTGAATATTCTATTTAATATAATTTAAGGTATTTCAGATTTATGATTGTTTTATTCTATTTATGATGCTTTCAATTTAAATTAGATTTTTCCCCTTTTGGCTTTGGTTGAGTAATTGGTGACACTTGAGTTATCAGACTCAGCAGTTGATTGAAAATTGGAATTCTCGCTGATTGATTTGGATCGCTCTAAAGCTAGTCTTTCCATAGGAGTTGACTAGGACTTGAGGATCAAATTGATTGGTCCACTTGACTTTCCTTTATTTAGTAAGGGTTAATTAAGTGGGAGCGATAAACAATTTTCATCACACCTGATAAGGATGACTAGGATGGGATTTCCAGTTCTCATACCTTGCCAAGAGTTTTTCTAATCATTAATTTATTTTTCTTGCCATTTAAATTCTTGTTTTCTATTTCAAAAAAAAAAAACCCAACGATACCCTTTTCCATAACCAATAATAAATCATACTTCCCTACAATTCCTTGAGAAGACGACCCGAGGTTTGAATACTTCGGTTATAAATTTTATTGGGTTTGTTTGAGTGACTGATGCCAGGGCATCTTGACCAGTCTCACTGACCTTTTCTTACTGTTTTTAAGGTAGTTTCATGCATTTTCTTAGGAAATAAGCTAGTTTTGGGCAGATATTCACTTACATCTTGATTCAAGCATACATTGTGCATTTTACATGATTTCATGATAATTTTGCATGCATTATTATATGATAAATTGGATGATGCATGATCCATGAGTAAGAGCAAGACTTTGATGCACTTTGTTTGATTGATTTCAGGCCAAAAGAAGAAGAGAAGAGCCACGTTAGTAGCTACGTTAGTTACACTAACGTGGGCACTAACGTGGAAGGAAGGAAAGCCCCAACGTTATGGAGAAAAGTTAGTGGCATTAACTTTGAAGAAAGGAAATGGAGCCAATGTTAGTGACACTTAACATTATCACTAACGTTGGACCAAGCTCATAAGTGGCCACGTTAGAGTCCACGTTAACTTAGTTAACGTGGCCTCTAACTTTAAAAGGGGGAAGGAAGCCAACGTTAGTGACATTCAACATTGTCACTAACGTTGGCCTAAGTGCAAAATGCAACGTTAACTCCCACGTTAACTTGGTTAACGTGGGAGCTAACGTAAGAGGCAAAGGTGGTCGACAACGTTAGTGACACTCAACATTGTCACTAACGTTGAAAGCAACCACACAACCCCCAAGGAAGCCACGTTAACTTCCACGTTAACTTAGTTAACGTGGAAGCTAACGTGGATGAAAGAAGGTGATGGCCAACGTTAGTGACACTCAACATTGTCACTAACATTGGAAGGAGCCACACAAGCCACAATGAGCCACGTTAACTCCCACGTTAACGGAAGTTAACGTGGGCAAAAGTTCCACCTGGCAGCCTGACCATGCCTTCTTCAAACACGCATAACTTGAGCCACAAAGCTCCAAATGAGGTGATTCCAGTGGCATTGGAAAGTAGGATTCCGGAGCTTTCCAAGCATATATGGCACTACATGGTTGACACTAAATTTGAGGGAGAAAACCTGCCCCGAAAGTGCAATGATGAACATGGTATCAGCTTGTATTTAGGCCAACTGACCTCTTCACCTTCCAAGAAGTATAACTCGAGTTATAGAGCTCCAAATGATGTGCTTCCAAAGGCATTGGAAAGTAGACATCCAGGGCTTTCCAAAAATATATAATAGTATGGGGTGGACACTAAGTTTGAGCTTCAAAAACGGGAAATCGCTGGCGTTATTGAGACTCAACATTCTCATTAACGTTGGCGACCATGCCAGCAACCATGTCCACTTCAAAGGAGCATAACTTGAGCTACAGAGGTCCAATTGAGGTGATTCCAATAGTGTTAGAAAGCTAACATTCAGAGCTTTCCAACGATATATAATACTCTATAGTGGGCATGAAATTGGAGCACAAACAAGAGGCATCTTTTAAGCCCCAAAAATACCAACTGGGCAGCAAGTGCAACGTTAGCCACAATAACTTTAGCACTAACGCCACACTTGTAGCGTTAGTGTGGCTAACTTTAGCACCTGGACCTCAACTTAACTCACTTCTCTCTCAAGTCCACTTCAAAGCTCAAGCAAGCAAGCCCACAATTGTCAACCAATCAAGGCCACAAGAAGCATCTAGAATAGGAATTTTCATTTAAGTGTAATTTGCTTTTAATTTCATTTTGTCAACCAATAAAGGCCTTAGTTTTTACATTTCAAGTCATCCTGGAATGGAGGGGTCTTCGGACTCTCCTCCCTTTACACACTTTCTTCAAGAGCTATGAATAACTAAACCCCTTTCATTGGGTTAGGGAGCTCTGTTGTAATTTGGTGGATCAATACTAATTTTCATTGTTCTTCTTCTATCTTTCCTCTTGATTTTACTTGAAAGCTTTCGATCTTCATCCAATTGAGTAGTTATCTTGGAAGAGAAGCTATTCAAACTTGGATCTCTTTTGAACCTTGGAAGAGGAATGAAGAGATCAAGCTAGAAATGCTTTCTCATGCTGGACCAAATTGGGTTTGGATGGTATGTGACTATAACCCTCTCAATACTTGGTTTGGGAAATGCATGTGGTATAATCAGTGACCATACTTCATCTCTTCTCATGAGCAATTGACCAAGGAATTGGCTATTGATCAAGATTTGAGAGATTGAATTGCAAGGAATTTTAATTCAATCACTTAAGATTGCCAAGGAGATCAATGAGTGCATTGATTGAGGAAGAGATGAAAATGAACTTGATCTGGAGAATTGCAACATCTCCTAAGCCCAATGAACTCCCCATCTCTAATCTTACCCATTCTCTTTAATTTCTGCAATTTACTTTTATGAGCAAATCCCCCATTCCCATTTACAATTCTGTAATTTATTTTCAGTCATTTACTTCTAGTCCTTTAATTCTAGCATTTACTTTTCTGTTATTTACATTCCCGCCATTTTATTTTCTGCAATTTTCAACCCAAATTCTGGATTCGCTCAACTAGAACATTCTTCTAATTAAAGTTGCTTGATCAATCAATCCCTGTGGGATTCGACCTCACTCTATTGTGAGCTTTTACTTGACGACAACTTCGGTACACTTGCCGAAGGGAGATTTGTTGAGAGACAAGTTTTCCACGCATCAAGTTTATGGTGCCGTTGCCGGGGATTAATTGTGCATCAACAATGATTAAATTAAAAGATCACTAGATTGAGCATTTTATTTTGTTGATTTAATTCTCTGTTTTAGTAATTCACCTTCTGTATCAGCTAACTTCACCCCTTCCCCCTCTACTCTTTCTTTTTCTTTGTTATTTGCCGTTTATTTTGCTAACTCACTAACTGTTTGTGATATTGCCTCACTGGGAATTTCCTCATCTGTGACAATGGAGATTCCAATTTCTTTTGGTGATTATTGTTTGAGACAGAGTTTTCTGCAGGAAAGACAGGAGCATCCATCATATTTTAGTCAATCAAATTTCATGGGAAACTCTCCACCACCACAGAATGATTCACTTTACTATGCTCATGGTGGGTGGGAGTATCAAGAACATGAAAGGGGGTACTTTCCAGAGCCACAAAATGGTACATATTTTGGTGAAATTGATCACTACTCAAGTTGTGGCTGGGAAGATCATAATCAAAGAGATTTTACTCATTCATACCCCATTCATCAAGAGCCATCACCTCTCAATTATACAACCTCGCCTCCAAGTTTTACATGCTTAAATTCTTCATCATTTGAGTATGCCTCAGCACAAAAGTCTATCCCAAATCCATACAATTCATTTCACCATCCACAAAACTCAATCCACTACCCACAAGAGTCATACCACTTTTAGAACACACAACCACAAAACAACCAATTCCATTCACAAGCCAACCCTGCCCAACCATTACAACCTACTCAACCACCTTTAGATAGACTTGCTAGGATGGAACTCTTCATGGAAGAGCTCAGAAAAAGTAGAATAGAGGAGAGACTCACTAGGATAGAACTTCTCCTTGAAAAGATAAAAGAGACAATCGAAGAGGAGAAAATAGCAGAAAAGGACCATGAAGAAAAATTGAGACAGAATGCACAACTCTATTCTGAAGAACAATTCATTGAAGAGCTAAGATCACAAAGAGAGATCACTTCACTCTCTCCAGAAACAGAGGAGGTCATTCAAAGGTCAAGAACAATGGAGGAAGTCAATCAAGGGAACCCACACTCCAATGACACAGAGAGTTGCATAGAAGGTGAGTTTATTGAATCACCAATTCAAGAAGCTCTTGATGAAGAGGATGCTCCAACCATCATACAACACCCAAGTCCTGAAATCAAGGTGGTGAAGGCAATCAACATGAACACTAAAAAAGGGATGGTGACCAAGAAAAGAAGGACAATATCCATGAAGAAAAGGTCAACCAAGGGCCATCCCACCCCTACCCCAACAAGCAAGTTTACACAAGCTAACAACAAAAGAATGCTTGCTGGGGAGAGGCACTCAAAACAAGGGGCATTAACTGGCTCCTCTTTTCTATTGAGGTCATCCCTCTTAACAAACTGGAAGAAGAGGAAGAAATTCATGAACAACATGTCAAGCTAATGACACTAAAAGAGTGCTTGTTGGGAGGCAACCCAACCGTAGGTAACATTTCCTTGCTTTGCTTAGTTTACTTTCAATAATTTGGCATATGATTGCATTCTAAGTTTGGTGTTGCTATGCAACAATTTGATTTTCAATCTTCACTGGGTACTTGCAACATTCTAAATTGATAGTAGCACACTAAGTTTGGTGTTGACACTTAACTTTCATGCAAGTACCATGCCAACACCACTTATTAATGCAGTCAAAATGTCTCTGTTTGTATCTCTTGTGTCTTTATTGTATCCTTAACCTTGCTTGCTGAAACACATGCATACTCACACCTCATTTTAAGACATTCATGATCCATCATGGACCCCATCAGCACTATTTTAATTGTTGCTTGAGTATAAGCAATCATTCTATGTCTGGTATGGGAAGGAAAAGAATAGGAGGAAAAGGGCAACAACAATGAAGATAAAATACAAGGTGGTAAAGTTCCTTTCTCCTCTTACTTATTTTCAGTACATTCAATTGCATGATTGTCTTCTAAGTTCTTTGTATGTATGTGTGCTTTCTCCTTGTGAATAAACATGTCAATTCTGTCTTTTAAACTTTTTATTGATTAAGGCTGTGTTTTCTAGTCTGAATGTCATTACTGCATTCTTACTTTGCTTACTTGTATGCTTGTCCCTTTTGAATCAAATGAAAAGAGAATGAGTGTTTTATAAAAGACCAGAGTAGAGTTCATACTATGGAGTAAGTTCCTGAGTTTGTGGTGTGATCATAAGTTAGCTAAGTTGGTTCAACCACAAGGTGGGAAGACAACTATCTGTCCTGAATCATATGTTTTGAACACACCCCATGAGACTAACTAAATAACAAAATCCTAATAAGAAAAAGGGGAAAAGAAAAAATGAAAGTGGAAAAATAAAAGAAAAAGAGTAAGCAATAAGGCTAGGCACCAATGGTTTTAATCTTGAAGCATGTGTCTGTGGTGTTCCTGTGTGAGGGATTTACTTGGATGAATAAGCTCTTAGGGGTGCCTTATGACTTGGTAACTTGGGTTAACTAACTCGGGATTATCAGCTGAAAGTCCACTATCAAGAGTAACCCTCACTACAGAGCATTTAGTAACCCAAAGAGGTGCTGGACACCAAGGTCTCAAGAAAAGAAAATAAACAAACCATGTGCCTGTGGTGTGTATGTATGGGGGAGAGACTTGAGGAAGTAAGTCCGTAGGGGTGTTTCAACACCTAGCACCTTGAACCAACTGGTTCGGGAGTGTTGGCTGAAAGCTTATTTTAAAGAGTTGCCCCCTTACAGAGCACTTAGCCTAAAGAACACAAATAATCCCTGAAATGACAATAAAAGGATCAATAAAAGTCTCATGGGATGTAAGCAAAGTCAGTGTTTTAGGACATGATAAAGGTCTGAAAGCCAGTAATGGAATGAACCTAAGTTGCTATGCATGAAACCACCATAAAATCAGTGACATGACTTCCACAAGAATGACTCATTTCTCTTGGCATTCCATTCATCATTCTCTTGTTCCAGTACTTGCTTAGGGACAAGCAAGCTTTAAGTTTGGTGTTGTGATGCCAGGGCATCTTGACCAGTCTCACTGACCTTTTCTTACTGTTTTTAAGATAGTTTCATGCATTTTCTTAGGAAATAAGCTAGTTTTGGGCAGATATTCACTTACATCTTAATTCAAGCATACATTGTGCACTTTACATGATTTCATGAGAATTTTGCATGCATTATATGATAAATTGGATGATGCATGATCCATGAGTAAGAGCAAGACTTTGATGCACTTTGTTTGATTGATTTCAGGCCAAAAGAAGAAGAGAAGAGCCACATTAGTAGCTACGTTAGTTACACTAACGTGGGCACTAACGTGGAAGGAAGGAAAGCCCCAACGTTATGGAGAAAAGTTAGTGGCATTAACTTTGAAGAAAGGAAATGGAGCCAACGTTAGTGACACTTAACATTATCACTAACGTTGGACCAAGCTCATAAGTGGCCACGTTAGAGTCCACGTTAACTTAGTTAACGTGGCCTCTAACGTTAAAAGGGGGAAGGAAGCCAACGTTAGTGACATTCAACATTGTCACTAACGTTGGCCTAAGTACAAAATGCAACGTTAACTCCCACGTTAACTTGGTTAACGTGGGAGCTAACGTAAGAGGCAAAGGTGGTTAACAACGTTAGTGACACCCAACATTGTCACTAACGTTGAAAGCAACCACACAACCCCCAAGGAAGCCACGTTAACTTCCACGTTAACTTAGTTAACGTGGAAGCTAACGTGGATGAAAGAAGGTGATGGCCAACGTTAGTGACACTCAACATTGTCACTAACGTTGGAAGGAGCCACACAAGCCACAATGAGCCACGTTAACTCCCACGTTAACTTAGTTAACGTGGAAGTTAACGTGGGCAAATGTTTCACCTGGCAGCCTGACCATGCCTTCTTCAAACACGCATAACTTGAGCCACAAAGCTCCAAATGAGGTGATTCCAGTGGCATTGGAAAGTAGGATTCAAGAGCTTTCCAAGCATATATGGCACTACATGGTTGACACTAAATTTGAGGGTTAGCCACAATAACTTTAGCACTAACGCCACACTTGTAGCGTTAGTGTGTCTAACTTTAGCACTAACTTTAGCACCTGGACCTCAACTTAACTCACTTCTCTCTCAAGTCCACTTCAAAGCTCAAGCAAGCAAGCCCACAATTGTCAACCAATCAAGGCCACAAGAAGCATCTAGAATAGGAATTTTCATTTAAGTGTAATTTGCTTTTAATTTCATTTTGTCAACCAATAAAGGCCTTAGTTTTTACATTTTAAGTCATCCTGGAATGGAGGGGTCTTCGGACTCTCCTCCCTTCACACACTTTCTTCAAGAGCTATGAACAACTAAACCCCTTTCATTGGGTTAGGGAGCTCTGTTGTAATTTGGTGGATCAATACTAATTTTCATTGTTCTTCTTCTATCTTTCCTCTTGATTTTACTTGAAAGCTTTCGATCTTCATCCAATTGAGTAGTTATCTTGGAAGAGAAGCTATTCAAACTTGGATCTCTTTTGAATCTTGGAAGAGGAATGAAGAGATCAAGCTAGAAATGCTTTCTCATGTTGGACCAAATTGGGTTTGGATGGGTATGTGACTGTAACCCTCTCAATACTTGGTTTGGGAAATGCATGTGGTATAATCAGTGACCATACTTCATCTCTTCTCATGAGCAATTGACCAAGGAATTGGCTATTGATCAAGATTTGAGAGATTGAATTGCAAGGAATTGTAATTCAATCACTTAAGATTGCCAAGGAGATCAATGAGTGCATTGATTGAGGAAGAGATGAAAATGAACTTGATCCGGAGAATTGCAACATCTCCTAAGCCCAATGAACTCCCCATCTCTAATCTTACCCATTCTCTTTAATTTCTGCGATTTACCTTTATGAGCAAATCCCCCATTCCCATTTACAATTCTGCAATTTATTTTCAGCCATTTACTTCCAGTCCTTTAATTCTAGCATTTACTTTTCTGTTCTTTACATTCCCGCCATTTTATTTTCTACAACTTTCAACCCAAATTCTGGATTCGCTCAACTAGAACATTCTTCTAATTAAAGTTGCTTGATCAATCAATCCCTGTGGGATTCGACCTCACTCTATTGTGAGTTTTTACTTGACGACAACTTCGGTACACTTGCCGAAGGGAGATTTATTGAGAAACAAGTTTTCCACGCATCAGTGACAACCAAATCTTTTGTACGAAAGGATTCTCTGTTGGTTTAGAAACTATACTTATAACGCGATTATTCTTATAAAAATTCTAAACTAGTGGAAATTCGATCGTCAAAATGGCGCCGTTGCCGGGGAATTGCAAACGTGTGCCTTATTATTGGTTATTATAAATATTTTATTTTGCTTGTTTATTTGTTTTTATTTTTGTTTTTAATTTTTATTAGCTACTATGAGTTCTCACCCGTCGCTTTGAGTTTGGTTCTAATGTTGTTGGAAGGAATGGAAGCTATAACAGGAACATGCATCAAGGTCGGAACAATCAAAGCTGGAAGGAGCCACGAGGATCTGATCAACCCTTTCGGCAACAACACCTTCCAAGATACCATGGACAATGACCATCCTACAATGCATGCCCAGACAATAGATATGGTGGTTCGTGACAACCAACACCCACCAAAATACTATGGTCAAGAGCCATTCCGAGGTGCGTACCAAGATAATAGATATGGTGGACTCCCTTGTAGTTACCAACAAGCCCCATCATATGCCTATAAACCATCTCCTCAACATAGCTATGAACCACCACACTCACAAGCCACCCACCACCATTCACCTTCATATGACCCTAACCCTTACCCACCCCAATTTCAATCCAATTATCCCCAAGAACCACCACTTCCATATGCACCATGTCCATATCCATCAACCCGAGAATCACAGGAGCGTCTCAAGGAAACAGTGAATAAATTTCATGCAACCCTTCACCAATTGGATCAAGCGATCAATCGATTAGCTTCCCGACGTTCAGACACTCAAAGAACCCCCATGGCTTCATGTGGACAATCTAATGAAGAACGTAGCATGAAGGAGATACTAGAAACTCCAGTGGATAGTACGGAGCATGACTTTGTACTGGAACAAGTGGAGGAAGCCATAATTATCGAAGAAGAAGAATTGGTTGAAGACTTAGGAGATGCTGAACCTCCATGGGAACTAAGAATTGTGGAAAATTACGCCAAGCAGTTTTCAATTGATGCTAAGGAGGATAGTGCACAACCCCCGAAGCATATATCTTATGAAGAACTGGATGGAACAGCTCAAGAAGCAAGTTTCCTTGGTAATGATCATCATGAATCAAGTTCCCCTAGTAATGAACTTGCATCCGCAAGTAAATTCTTTGAGATTGAAGAATCTTCCCCAAGTGAATACAAAGATGATACGGAGGTAGACTTTTCTCAACCCCCAATTTATGACTTGAGTGATGAGGAAGATATCGAAGACTTTGATCAAGATGTGGTTGCAGTTGAAGAAGTTTGCAAAGAAGTGGAGGAATTCACAGTAGAATACAAGGGAGTAGAGTTTGCAAAACCACTGGAAACACCTATCCCAAGGCCATTACCACCCAATACAAACTTCAAGTGGGTAAAATCCTTAGTCTTTATCTTTATCTTTCCACTTGAATATGGTTTGCTTGAAACAGATGGCCAGCTTAGAGCTCTTTGCGGCTTTAAGAGCAAGAGGGAGATGGTTGGTAATAACAGTTGGCACCTAAGGTTCAATATGGTTCCACGCTCCAAATGGAAGTGCAAGGATTGGTATAGAGCTCGAGTGAATGAATTTTGGAAGAAATTTGGGTATCTCAGGGAAAATTCAGGTTGTGTACTGCCCGGTTGGAATAATGAAGATAACAGTGAAGACGGATACAAAAGTAAGGTTTGGGATCCTGGAATTTAATCTGACAATTAACACCCCTGGAACCTAAAAACCTGCTTTTACTTGCTCAAAGGCTTTACTTGCCTTGTTTGGGACCCCGGAGGATATTGGAATTGCAAACGTTGGTGGAAATTTTTGGATGAGTTTAAGCACAAGCCACCATAGTAGGAAGCTCATCAAATGTCTAACTTAAGGACTTTAACTAAAAGTGCTAGGTGGGAGACAACCCACCACGGTATGATCGTTCCTTTTTCAAATTAAATTTTATTTCTAGTTTCATTTTATTTTATTTTAATCTCTCTAGAATCATTCATAACATCCGCATCAGCATCCGCATCTTGCATACTGCATAAAAAAAGAGCGCGTCCCACACGTGCGCGTGAACCACGCGCACGCGTCACATGCGATGCTAAACTTTACAGAGAGTTGCGCGGGAGCGTTGTTGGAGGCGTGCCTCAGGACAAACATGCCCACACGAACGTGTCCCTGACGCATCCGTGTCAATTACAAAATTAGCCTTCCACGCGTACGCGTCACCCATGCGTACGCGTCACCCACGCGTACGCGTGACCCTACAAATTGGCGTAAAGAGGTGTCAGGCCGAAAGTTGTGCTGCCCTGGTGCGGGCACTGTGCCCAAGGCATAAAATCACCCACGCGTATGGGTCCCTGACGCGTGCGCGCCATTTTTAAATTCTGACCACCCACGCGTATGCGTGGGCGACGCTTACGCGTCTCATGGTTTATGCAGTTTTCACACGCACGCGTGCCCTGCGTGCGTCGCGTCGCATCCCGTTTTTAATTTCCTTCCCTTTTGTTCTATCTTCTCTCCTTCTTTCTTCCTCCTCTCTTACTTTCTTCCTCTTCATCCCTTTAACCTCTCATCCCTCTTCACTTCCATTCAATTTTATTTAATTTATTTGCATACTTTCATCCATTGCATTTTAATTTTGCGCATATTTTTATTTTCTTTTCTAAATCTATTATTTTTCCAATGGTGTTAAATTTTCTTATTCAACTGTTACATCATTTTTGGTATTATTTTGGTGCTTAGTGACTTGTTTTCCACTGTTGGGTAATATTATTTAAGTTAATGTTATCTTTTCTGATACTTGTATTCCTTTTGCATTGACATGAGCTTATACTATCTTGCATACCCACAATCTCTTCCCCTTTGTTGCAATTTTTGCACTATTGATATGCCGTTTGCTTCTACTGTCTTCTCTCTTGCATGTTGTAGCATGTAATTGAGACTCTCATTATTTGGCATTAACCAACCCATGTTTTATTTGTTTTCTATCTTTGTTTTTGGGTTACTTTTCTTCCCTTTTTCTTTCAGGATGGCCACCAGGAAGGGAACCGGAAGACGTTTACATGGGAGAGACACACAAGTCCACCCGCACAATCTTTGGAGAAAAGCATCAGTTGAAGCAACCCGTCCACTTGCACATCTTAGCATGCACCGAGGACGGTGCAACCTTTAAGTGTGGGGAGGTCGATACCGATCTCCATGGGTTAGTTATTTTCTTCTCAACACCAATATATTACTTTATTTGTTAGTTCATTGTTGCATTTGCATGTTTAATTGCATGTTTGTTTGATTTTATGCATTTAGTTACTACTTGGTTAAAGTAATAAATTTCTTTTCAAGACTCTATTTTATAATATTTCACTAATTTAAATTGAAAAATTTTTGATAAACTTGTTTGAAGGAATATTATATTGGAACATGATTTTAGAGCTCGAACACACAAAACCAGTAAGATTTTGAGCCTATTTGATTGGTTGCATTTTACCAACCAATATTTTATTTTTGGTGTGTGTTTTTCTCTCTAAAATTGTGATATTTGTCTTGCTTAATTCTATATTTCCATGGTTTGATGTATGCCTGCACTTATATGATTGAGGCCTTTGTTTCACTAAGCTTACATACCCATATGGCCTTACCCTTTCATTATCCTTTGCAAACCAATTTGAGCCTATTTTACCCCTTTTATTCTTTACTTTAGCACATCATTAACTCTAAAAGGAAAATAATAATGTCCTTAATTTGAATCCTTAGTTAGCTTAGACTAGTGAGAATGCTTATGAATTAAGTGTGGAAAAAGTGGGTTTAGAAACGTTTGGTTTTGGAAATTAAGTATGTTATATATCTTTATGAAAATGTGAAAGAAATGTTTAGGACATGTTCATGCATCCAATAATTTAATCATATGCATTGAAATATATATATATATATATATATATATATATATATATATATATGTATAAAGAAAAAGAAAACAAAAAAAGAGCAAATAAATAAAAGGGGACAAAATGCCCCAAAGTAAGTGGTGAAAGCAATGCATATGTACTGTACTTGAAATTAGAATGCATGAATATGTGGAAAACATGGTTAATGGATAGTTAGATGTTTTATTATGATTACATGGATTGTCTAAGTTAGGTGGAAAGTTTAAGTTAATAAAGGATTCAAATTTTAGTCCACTTGACCAAATACAATCCTACCTTGACCCTAACCTCATTACAACCCTTAAAAGACCTCTTGATATGTATATTTGTGCATTAAATTTCTGTTGATTGTTAGATGAAGAGCTGATAAACCCCATTTGTAGTGTTTATCTTGTGCTTGATTTAGGGGATTTTATAACCTTTTACCCACATTTATTCAATGAAATAGCATGGTTTCATGATTGTCTCCTAATTTGTGCTTAAGTGTGAAAACATGCTTTTTAGGCCCTTAATTGTTTAATCTTGATTTACCTTTGATTCCACTAGATGCCTTGATTTGTTTGTTAAGCGATGATGCGTGGCAGAAGTTAACCAATTTAGAGATTTCAATTAAGAGACAGCGTTGCACGTATAGCTCTTAATCGGTTAAGATCTATTTCACCAATTTAAAAAGGGTTGTCACAATTTTAGAAATAAAAATACTGGGAGTATGAGTCCCAAGTTGTCTCCCAATGAGTTGCAGGTAAGAGTGCTATTTTATTAATCAGAAAATTCCCAAAAAGTTGAGTTTGATAATGAGCAATTAAAATAATTGTGAATTAAGGCAATAAAAATAAACTAAGAATAATTATTGATACTCTGAATAAAAGGCCTTGATTGGGGGAATAATTAAGTGGAACTTCTATTCTTGTTGGAATCTTCTCATGTGTGGTGTAAAAAGGTTGTTGTTCTCACACTATTTTCCCTTACTAAATAAGGAAAGGTATGGTGATTGAACTAACTCTCACCCTCAGATCCTAGCCCTCTCCCTTGAGGAGGTCTAGTGTTAGTAGGTATGGAATTAGCCAACAACGTCCAGTTTAACCAAGCACTTGAGCATTCCAACTCAAGTATCACCTCTTAATCAACTCCCATGTCAAGTAGAATTTTACTCAATTGACATGAAATTAATAATCATAAAAATATGAGAAGACATAATTAATTAAAATAAAATAGAGAATTAAAATTAATTAAAATAAAAATAACTTCATATATTAATAAATTCAAAATGTAACATACTTAATTGAATAGAGTCAATGAGTAACAAATTAAAAATAAAGGAATAAGGAAACAAACTAAAGTAATGTCTTCAACGGAGGTAATGACTTTCAGCATCCAAAAATCCAAGCAAAAGCATAAACTATCAATGTAATGCAACTCTAAAAACTCAGATCTAAAACTAAGTGTAATCCTAATGTGATGATTCTCAATGTGTGTGGATGCATGTTGAGTCTCTGCATGTTTCCTAAGTTTAGTATGTGTTTCTGGGCCGAAAACTGGGTCAAAAAGTGGCCCGAAATCGCCCCCAGTGTATTCTGTTATTTTTGCAGATCGCGCAGGTCACGCGTACGCGTCGTCCACGCGTTCACGTCAGTCAGTGATTTTCCTTGTCACGCGTTCGCGTGGTTCCCGAGTTCGCGTCACTCGTGCAAACTCCAATCCACGCGTTTGCATCAGGCACGCGTCCGCGTCGCTGCAAATTCTTCACTTTGCGCGTTCGCGTGGGCCATGCGCTCGCGTCATTGCTCGCTGGTCATCTCCTTAGTTTCTTGTGTTCCTTCCATTTTTGCAAGCCTCCTCTCCAATTTCCAAGTCATTCATGCCCTATGAAGCCTAAAACACTTAACACACAAATCACGGCATCGAATGGGATAAAGGAGAATTAAAATACATAATTAAAAGTCTCTAGAAAGCAAGTTTTCAACCATGGAGTAATTTTGTGAAGGAATTGTAAATACGTGCTTATCATATGAATAAATGGGTAAAGATTTGATAAAACCACACAATTAAACACAATATAAACCATAAAATAATGGTTTATCAACCTCCCCACACTTAAACATCAGCATGTCCTCATGCTTAGTTGAAGGAGATAAAGTAAATGAGTAGGAACATGTAAAACTCATGAAATGCAATGCAACCTATATATATATATATATATATATATATATATATATATATATATATATATATATATATATATATATATATATATATATACATGTCCCTATTCATTTACTTTATCTCCTTCAACTAAGCATGAGGACATGCTAATGTTTAAGTGTGGGGAGGTTGATAAACCATTATTTTATGATT
>NC_029791.2:45367681-45390065 GCF_000816755.2 Arachis ipaensis | reverse complement strand
GTGTATAGGGTAATCACTCTACTCTTCTCTAGTCATGCTTTCTAAAATTTGTTCTTCACCTAACCAATCAACAATATTTAATATACCAATGCAAACATCATGAGGTCTTTTCAAGGTTGTAATGGGGCTAAGGTAAGGGTAAGGGTATATGTATATGGCTAAGTGAGCTTTATAAATTGAATCTTTAATTAACCTAACCTTTCACCTAACATTCATACACTCTATATAACTCTAGAATCATGCCTAGCTACCCATAGTCTTCACTTTTGCATTACATACTCATGTATCAACTTTTCTTTAATTTTATCACATATGCATTGATTTTTCATTAACTTAACATTGGGGTAATTTTGTCCCCTTATTTATTTACTTATTTATTGAAATTTTTTTTTAAAGTAAAAGTAAACATAACATTATCAATGCACATGGATTTTTAATTTTTCTAGTCTCACATGAGTAGGTACCCGAATTCCCATTATTTTATCGTGACACATTTCCTTATTATCCCTTGTTCCCACAATTTTCCCATACTCAATTAACACACCATTCTTATCTTAAGCTAACCAAAGATTCAATTGGGATATTTAATTGTTTTTCTGCTTAAGGCTAGTAATGTGGTAAAATATAGAACAAATGGGATTAAAAGGCTTAAAGTGGTTGACAAAGGTAATTTAAAGGGTATGCTTATTTGGGATAAGTGAGCTAATAACAAATAATGGCCTCAATCATATGCAAGCATATAACATATTAAACATTGGACATATAGGATAAAACAAAATAAGATTACAATCATAGAGAAGAAAACACACAAGAATAAAATATTTATGGTTAAATAATGTAACCATGTAATTAAGCTCAAATCTCACAGGTTGTGTGTTCTTAGCTTTTCAAACTATGTTCCAAATACAACTTCAAACAATTTTAACACGAAAGTTTTGATTTAAATTAGTGAAATTTTTCAGAAAATAGGGTCTTAGAAGAAACTTATTATTTTCAATCAAGTAGAACATGCATGCAACTAATTATTACTATGCAATTTATCCTATCCTAAACAAAAGAAAAATTAACTAAATATCCTATTTTTATTGGTGTTTAAGGAAAAGAAATTACCTCCGGAAGTCAGGTACTGACCGACCTCCCCACACTTAAGGCTTTACACCGTCCTCGGTGCCATTTGTCAGGAACAGACGGGGGCTGGTAGCAGCATCTCCACCATCGGGATCATCATGGATCCCTGTGCTGGTAAATAAAGTGGACTCCGAGGTGTCTGGGTCTTTGTAGTTTCCCAAAAGTAGCTCCTTGAGGTATGTGAATCGGCGCTTGTTACGGCGCTCTCTTAGCTTTGCTTTATGTTCCTGTCGATTCAACCTTTCAAGTATCTGATGGAGCAGTTAGTTTGTTGTAGGTGCTTGTGGTGTTGAAGGAGGAATGTCTTCAGTCGGTTCTGTAGGCTGACTTGTAGTGGCTGCTGATGGTATGATATATTTCCCGTTAGGGACATACTGATCATCCCGTGGAAGGAAGGCTTTGGTGTCCCCAGCTCTGTAGGAGACTCCGGCTGCTGAGACGAGATCTGAAACCAAGGCGGGAAAAGGTAGTTTGCCCATAATTTGTACGTGTCCCATTGCATTCCGGATGTGTCTTGGTAAGTTTAGGTGCTGGTCTGTAAGGATACACCAGAGTAAAACAGCCATGTCTGTAGTGAAGGAGGATTCGTGAGTGCTCAGAAAGACGTAATGAGACATAATCTGTGCCCATACTCGAGCCTCCAAGGTAAGTGCTGAAGCCGATATCCCTTTTGGTCGGGATCGATGGTATCCGTAGATCCATTTGCTGCCAGGTTGTGCTATAACTCTGAGAACGACGTCCCAGTCAAATTGGTATGTCTGGCGCTTGAGTGAGGCTTCTTGGAATGTGTCTAATCCTTCTGGAGTAGGGGGAAGATCTAAAGCTTGTTGAATGGCCTCTTCAGTTATGGGGACTTGCTTCTGACGGACATAGACAGACTGCATGGTTGGCATGTGAAAGTTGGAGTAGAATTCTACTAACCATAAGAGATTAACCTGCCGTGGCTGTCTCCGTAGGAATTCCCATTGTCTTCATTCGATTTGCGGCTCAACAAATTCAGCAATGCGGGTTGGGAGGATGAGAAGGTATTCATTGTTGTAATTCCTCTCTGCGAGGATGGGGAACATCTGTTCACAGTAGCGGTTAGGAAACCGCGCAGTGTTCTTTGCTAGAAAGGCTTTTTTCTTTTTCATCGACCTTGATGATTCTCTTAATTCTTTTTGTTGAGGGCTTTACTACTGTTGAAGATGGCTCTGTCACTAATGCTCTTTTTGTTCCTCTCCTTGCTGGTGGTTTGGAAATAGCTTTCTCTTTTCCTTTCTTGGTGGCCATCCTGGAAAAAGAAAGAGAAAGTAATGTGTAAAGTGAAGGGTTCGAGCAAGGGAGCGAATATTATGAGTGGTAATCAATGCACGGTAAAGAGGGAAGTCGTTAACACATGGTCTAGACTACATGTGAAAAGTTCATCAAAAGTAAGATAGTAAATGCATGTGATGGCCATTAAATGCAAGATGTTTATTGGCATGCCGACAAAGGCATGAGTAGCATAGATCAAGCATTCAATGTCCAAGTTAGATTACCACATCATTCAAACTAACAATCTGTTTGTAAGGACAATTATATTTTAATCAATAAAATATAAAAGGGTTTTTTTTTGTGAAAAACAGGCATTAAAGTAGTGGAATAGAATAAATTAAAATAATGTGCAATGCCATACAGGCTTTTTCACAAACACTTGGTATGCATGATGAAAATGTTATTGAAAGTAGGAAATTTGAACATGCAAGCAACCCTTATGAAAAGTAATATATAATTGGCAAACAAATCCATGATAATCCACAAGCAAAATATGGAAAATAACAACTGAAATAAAATTTCAACACCAATAAAAAGGGATAAAAAGAAAGAAAAATAAGGGAAAATATAGATAATGAAGGTGAAAAGAAAAAAAATTTAAAACATAAATAAAATTGATAAGGGAAAGTAAAAAGTAAAGAAAGAAAGAAAAGAACCTTGATGATCGGTGTGAAAAATAAGGAAGGAGAAGGTAAAAAGTGAGAATGAGTAGAGAAAGAAGAAGGGGGAAGAAAGAAATAACAAAGGAAAAGAAAAATTAGGATTTGGAGAAGAAAAGATAAGATATTTTGGCTGATCTGAATATTCTGTGTGCTGCATGCGACGCGGACGCGTGGGTCACGCGGTCGCGTGACTTGAAGTGTGCGAATGGCGCGAGAGCAGCTGCGCGTTCGCGCGACTCTCTGTCTCAAACTCTTTTTGCCAAAATTTTAAGGTGACGCGATCGCGTGGTTGACGCGATCCCGTGGTTGACGCGATCGCGTGAATGGTGATGTTTTGAAAACGATGCGATCGCATGGGGCACGCGGTCGTGTGATGTAGCTGGTGCTTCTAGCATCAGTCCAGCCCAGCTCCATCACAACATGCTGCCATACACCTATTTACGTCGAATTTTTTAGGGTCACGCATTCACGTGGGTGACGTGAACGTGTGGGAGGCTTATGTCGCAAATGACGCGGCCGCGTGGGTGACGCGGACGCATGGGCATGTTTGTGCCTAAGGCACGCCTCCAGCCACGCTTTCGCGTGACTTTCTGTTCAACTTCCTTTTATTCACATTGCACTGGTGACGCGGACGCGTCAGTGACGCTGCCGCGTCGCGTGCTTCTTTTTTTTTTTTTTTATAAAACTAATATGCAAAATGCACATGCAGATTGTATGCAGCTAAATGCAGGGATGATGAGATGAGTCATTAACATCATAAAAATAAAGTAAAAATAAAACTAAGAATGAAACGGAACGATCATACCATGGTGGGTTGTCTCCCACCTAGCACTTTGCTTTTATGTCCTTAAGTTAGATGTTCGTTAGGCTCATTCAGCTTCTCTTGGTGGATCTTCCAAGAGGAAGATCTCTAGTTCCTTTTGATTCTTCATCTTCTCACCATGGTAAAGCTTTAGGCGATGTCCATTAACCTTAAGAAATTTGGAGTTAACAGGATGACGTAGGTGGAAAACTCCGTATGGCTCTACCTTCTCTACTCTGTATGGACCTTCCCATCTTGATCTCAATTTACCTGGCATGAGCCTCAGTCTGGAGTTATATAGTAGGATTAACTCTCCTGGTCTGAATTCTTTCCTTTTTATGTGCTTGTCATGGACAGCCTTCATTTTCTCCTTATAACGCCTGGAGTTGTCATATGCTTCTAGGCGGAGGTTCTCTAGTTCTGCTAGTTGTAGCTTTCTTTCAGCACTAGCTTTCGTAAGATTCATGTTGCACTCTCTTATAGCCCAGAAAGCCTTGTGTTCCACCTCCACGGGGAGGTGGCAAGCCTTTCCGTATACCAAGCGGAAGGGGCTCATCCCAATGGGTGTCATGTACACTGTTCTATATGCCCAGAGTGCATCTTGTAGCCTGGCACTCCAGTCCTTCCTGTGAGATTTTACTATCTTCTCCAGAATACGTTTAACCTCTCTGTTAGAGACTTCTGCTTGCCCATTGGTCTGGGATGATAAGCTGTTGCTACTTTGTAAATTATCCCATGCTTTTTCAGTAACCCTGTTAGTCTCCTGTTACAAAAATGGGTGCCTTGATCGCTCACGATCACTCGTGGTGATCCAAAGCGACAGATAATATGGTTTCTAACAAAGGAAACAACAGTGTTAGTATCATCAGTACGGGTATGAATTGCTTCCATCCACTTAGAAACATAATCCACGGTTAACAGTATATAAAAATAACCATTAGAATTTGGAAATGGACCCATGAAGTCAGTGCCCCAAACATAAAAAATTTCACAGAAAAGCATAAGCTGTTGAGGCATCTCATCCCTCTTGGATATATTACCAAACCTTTGGCATGGGGAACAAGATTTACAGAATTCAGCAGCATCTTTAAAAAGAGTGGGCCACTAGAATCCACAGTCTAGAATTTTTCTAGCTGTTCTTTGAGGGCCAAAATATGCTCCACTCTCAGATGAGTGGCAAGCCTCTAAAATAGACTGGAATTCTGATTGAGGCACACACCGTCTAATTACTTGGTCAGCGCCACACCTCTATAAATATGGATTGTCCCATATATAATATTTGGACTCGCTTTTCAGCTTGTCTCTCTGGTGCTTAGTAAAATTTGGAGGAAAAGTGTGGCTAACTAAATAATTAGCTACAGGTGCATACCAAGGAACTACTTCAGATACTACTTGTAAGCTATCAAATGGAAAATTATTATTTATAGGAGTGGAGTCACCCTTAATATGCTCAAGGCGACTCAGGTGGTCTGCCACTAAATTCTGGTTACCACTCCTGTCCTTAATTTCTAAATCGAATACTTGTAGCAGGTTAGCAGCAGTATCCAACGTATTAACCTTGGTTTGGACTCCTTTTTCGCTAATAAATATTTTAGAGCTGCATGGTCTGAGTACACTACTACCTTAGTACCAAGTAAGTAGGCTCAGAATTTATCCAGAGCAAAAACAATAGCAAGAAGCTCTTTTTCAGTAGTAGTATAATTAGACTGAGCAGCATCTAAAGTCTTAGATGCATAAGCAATTACAAAAGGGTCCTTACCTTCGCGCTGAGCCAGCGCTGCTCCTACTGCATGGTTGGAAGCATCACACATGATTTCAAATGGCTGGCTCCAGTCTGGTCCTCTCACAATTGGAGCTTGAGTAAGGGCGGTTTTCAGCTTATCAAACGCTTGCATACAGCTTTCACTAAACTCGAACTCAATTTTCTTCTGCAGCAATCTGGATGAAGGTAATGCTACCTTACTGAAGTCCTTAATGAATCTCCTGTAAAAACCCGCGTGGCCAAGGAACAAACGGACTTCCCTCACGGAGGAGGGGTAAGGTAAACTAGAAATAACATCCACCTTTGCTGGATCTACAGAAATGCCACTATTAGACACAACATGTCCTAGTACAATTCCTTGTTTGACCTTAAAGTGACATTTTTCAAAATTTAATACAAGGTTTATACTAACACATCTGTCTAACACTCTAGATAAACTATCTAAGCAAAGGCTATATGAATCACCATATATGCTAAAATCATCCATAAAAACTTCCATACAGTTCTCAATAAGATCAGAGAAAAGACTCATCATGCATCTTTGGAAAGTAGCAGGTGCATTGCATAAGCCAAAGGGCATTCTCTTATAAGCATAAGTCCTAAAAGGACATGTAAAAGTAGTCTTTTTCTGATCTTCAGGAGCTATATGAATTTGAAAGTAGCCTGTATAACCATCTAAGAAACAATAATGAGATTTACCTGACAGGCGATCAAGCATTTAATCAATGAATGGCAAGGGGTAATGATCCTTGCGAGTGGCTTGGTTGAGACGCCTATAGTCAATGCAAACTCTCCATGAATTCTGCACTCTAGTTGTCAGAAGCTCTCCATTCTCATTCTTTATTGTTGTGACTCCAGACTTCTTGGGTACCACTTGTACTGGACTGACCCATTCATTGTCTGAGATGGGGTAAATAATATCTGCCTCAAGTAGTCTGGTTACTTCCTTCTTGACAACTTCTAAGATGGTGGGATTCAATCATTTTTGAGGTTGATGGATAGGCTTTGCTCCCTCTTCTAAGAATATTCTGTGTTCACAAACTTGGGGACTAATGCCTACTATATCCGCCAAGCTCCATCCAATTGCTTTCTTATGTTTTCTCAGCACACTGAGTAGCTGTGCTTCCTGTTGAGAAGTGAGTTCCCTTGTAATGATAACTGGAAACTTCTGCTTGTCCTCAAGGTAAGCATACTTGAGGTATGGAGGAAGGGGTTTTAACTCTAATTTCTGCTTATAGCTAGGCTCTGGATCATCCGGGACTGGTGATAATGGTAAAGTTTTCTCATTATTTTCAGAAAGTGTCTCTACACTTGGACCTTGTTCCATGTACTTTTCTTCTAATTCTTCCTGGTGAAATTCAGCTATAGTTTCATCAATAATGTTGCATTGAAAGATAGAATGATCTTCCGGAGGATGCTTCATAGCTTCATTTAAACTCAAACTCACTGTTCTGCCATCTATCTCAAAAGATTAAGTTCCTGAGAATGTATCCAGCTTAAACTTTGAAGTCTTCAGGAATGGTATTCTAAGTAGGATTGATGATGGTCTTCCTGAGTCATTGGGGGGCATTTCCAAAATGTAGAAATCAATGGGAAACGTGAGCCCCTTAATGCTCACTAGTACGTCTTCAGCAATTCCAACTACTATAATAATGCTTTTAGCTGCTAACACAAAACGAGCTGCCGACCTTTTTAAGGGAGGGAGCCTTAGAGTATCATATATGGACAAAGGCATTATACTAACACATGCTCCTAAATCACACATACAGTCAGAAAATATCACACCTCCAATGGTACAGCTAACCATACATGGACCTAGATCACTACAATTTTCAGGTATATTTCCCATTAAAGCAGATATAGAACTACCTAAAGAAATAGTTTCTAATTCATTAATTTTATCTTTATGTATGCACAAATCTTTTAGAAACTTTACGTATTTAGGTACCTGTTGAATAACATCAAAAAGGGGAATAGTTACCTCGACCTTTTTGAATATTTCTACCATTTTGGGGTCAAGTTCCATCTGTTTTCTGGGCTTCCTTGCAAGTTGTGGAAATGGAATAGGAGGGGCGCAATTTGTAGCTTCAGCATCCCTTGGTGCTTCATTCTGTGGTTGAGCTTCTTCTTCTTCAACTATGTCTTGAATGTCCTCTTCCTCTTCAGCATCTTCCACTTCTACCACATCCTCTGCTGGCACATTTTCTGGTGGGTTTGGCTCCTCATGGTTCCTCTCCTGCAGTGTAGTTCCAGACCTTAGAGTGATGGTATTGATGCCACCCTTGGGATTAGGCAATGGTTGAGAAGGAATTCCATTAGAGCTTGAAGGTTGATGTATGGAATTAAATGAGGAATCCATTCGGGAGACGAGTGCTTGTAAAGTGACAGTTAATCCATTCAGACTAGAGTTCAGCTGAGCATGCATGTCTTGTTGTCCTTGTGCAAAAGAACGGAGCATCTCATCATTTGATGAGGAATTAGAATAAGCAGTCTGAGAAACTTGTTGTTGGGTTTGCTGGGGTCCTTGTGATTGTCATAGGTGAGGTGCTCTGTAAGGTTGGTTCTGATTCTGCTGTCTGTTGTTGTTATTATTATTCCACCTCTGGTTTCTATTATTGTCTCTACCTCCTCTGTTAAATTTATCCCTCCAGCCATGGTTAGAATTATCTCTCCAACCTTGGTTGGAATTGTCCTGCCATCCATGGCTATTGTTGCCACTTTGGTTGTAGTTGCCACCTTGTTGATTGTATCCTTGATTCGGGCAGTCATAGAAGTTGTGAGTGGCTGCCACAGTGTTGTCTTCCTGGAGCTATGGGCATTCATCAGTATAATGACTATAATCAGCACAGATCCCGCATACTCTTTGTGGAACTAACTGTTGGGTCTGTTGTAGTGAAGGCTGAGCGTGTTGTGCTTGTTGTGCTTGTTGTTGATTCAACTGCATCTGCTTCAGTAGGTTGGTCATTTCACATATACTCTGGGTGAGTGCAGTAGTGTCTTTGCTAGTGGAAATCTCTGCAACAGCTTTGGGGTTGCGCCTCTGTCTGTGATTCCTAGTGGACTCAGCTAAGTCGCTGATCAGTTGCCATGCTTCATCTGCGGTTTTATACTATTTTAGAGAACCATTACTGGCACCTTCCAGTGTAGTCTTACCCTGGGGGTTCATGCCTTGGGTGAAGTAGCTGATCAATACTAGTTTACCAATCATATGATGGGGACATGCGTCCAGGAGATTGTTGAAATGCTACCAATATTCAAAGAGAGTCTCTGATTCACCTTGAACAATGCAGGAGATCTCTTTTCTCAGTCTATCTATGACTTCAGATGGGAAGTATTTTTCCAAAAATTCTCTTCTGAGTGTATCCCAGTTGGTAACAGTCACTTCAGGTTAGGAGTAGTACCACTCCCTCGCCTTTCCCTCAAGAGAAAACGGAAAAGCGGTTAACAGAATAGAAGTTTCATCTGCACCATGACGCCTAACAGTAGAACAGGCTATCTGGAAATTCCTAAGGTGCTTGATAGGCTCTTGAGCAGGTAAGCCATGAAATTTGGGCATCAAGTTGATCAGTGCGGTTTTTAGTTCAAAATCTGCAGCTGCAGTTGGGTGATGCACTTGATATGGCTGCAGTGTAAAATCTGGGGCTCTTGCCTCCTGGAGAGTAATCCTCCTAGGTGCTGCCATGTTTTCTGCACGTAAATCAACTGGATCAGTAGTAAATGAGCTTGTCTCGCTCTCAGATGGCGGTTCAAATTCGCCCTCAGATGAGACTGGTGAATTGATAATAATCACTTCACCACCCTCGGAGGCTAACCAATGTCGAGTTCATCTGATATGTGAAAGAGTTCTTTCAATTTCAGGATCAAATTGGACTAAACTCGGATCAGACAATGAACGCGTCATTTAATGAGAAAGACATGTAACTCATGATAACAGAAATAAAAATAAAATATGCAAATAAAAATAAAATATATACACTAATTAATAATTTAGCACACTATTGCAACTCCCCGGCAACGGCACCAAAAATTGATGCGTGGCAGAAGTTAACCAATTTAGAGATTTCAATTAAGAGACAGCGTTGCACGTATAGCTCTTAATCGGTTAAGATCCGTCTCACCAATTTAAAAAGGGTTGTCACAATTTTAGAAATAAAAATACTGGGAGTATGAGTCCCTGGTCGTCTCCCAACGAGTTGCACGTAAGAGTGCTATTTTATTAATCAGAAAATTCCCAAAAAGATGAGTTTGATAATGAGCAATTAAAATAATTATGAATTAAGGCAATAAAAATAAACTAAGAATAATTATTGATACTTTGAATAAAAGGCCTTGACTGGGGGAATAATTAAGTGGACCTTCTATTCTTGTTGGTATCTTCTTAAGTGTGGTGTAAAAAGGTTGTTGTTCTCACTCTATTTTCCCTTACTAAATAAGGAAAGATATGGTGATTGAACTAACTCTCACCCTTAGATCCTAGCCCTCTCCCTTGAGGAGGTCTAGTGTTAGTAGGTATGGAATTAGCCAACAATGTCCCGTTTAACCAAGCACTTGAGCATTCCAACTCAAGTATCACCTCTTAATCAACCCCCATGTCAAGTAGAATTCTACTCCATTGACATGAAATTAATAATCATAAAAATACGAGAAGACATAATTAATTAAAATAAAATAGAGAATTAAAATTAATTAAAATAAAAATAACTTTATATATTAATAAATTCAAAATGTAACATACTTAATTGAATAGAGTCAATGAGTAACTAATTAAAAATAAAGGAATAAGGAAACAAACTAAAGTAATGTCTTCAACGGAGGTAATGACTTTCAGCATCCAAAAATCTAAGCAAAAGCATAAACTATCAATGTAATGCAACTCTAAAAACTCAGATCTAAAACTAAGTGTAATCCTAATGTGATGATTCTCAATGTGTGTGGATGCGTGTTGAGTCTCTGCATGTTCTCTAGGTTTACTCTGTGTTTCTGGGCCAAAAATTGGGTCAAAAAGCGGCCCGAATTCGCCCCCAGCATATTCTGTTATTATTGCAGATCGCGCAGGTCACGCGTACGCATTGTCCACGCGTTCGCGTCAATCAGTGATTTTCCTTGTCACGCGTTCGCGTGGTTCACGCGTTCGCGTCACTCGTGCACACTCCAATCCACGCGTTTGCGTCAGGCACGCGTCCGCGTCGCTGCGAATTCTTCACTTCGCGCGTTCGCGTGGGCTATGCGCTCGCGTCAATGCTCGCTGGTCATCTCCTTAGTTTCTTATGTTTCTTCCATTTTTGCAAGCCTCCTCTCCAATTTCCAAGTCATTCATTCCCTATGAAGCCTGAAACACTTAACACGCAAATCACGGCATCGAATGGGATAAAGGAGAATTAAAATACATAATTAAAAGTCTCTAGAAAGCACGTTTTCAACCATGGAGTAATTTTGGGAAGGAATTGTAAATCCATGCTTATCATATGAATAAATGGGTAAAGATTTGATAAAACCACACAATTAAACATAATATAAACCATAAAATAATGGTTTATCAAGCGATTTCTGGTTGAAAAGGCTAGGAATGGATCAAAGGAGTGAAGAGGAAAGCATGCAAAGTGGAGAAATCTTGGAAAAACCAAAGATTTGAGAAACATCATCCATGCGCACGCGCACGGTACGCGCACGGTACGCGCACTCGTGGATCGCGAAAAGGCAAGGGATGCGCACGTGCATTGTACGCGTACGCACCGATAGGCGCACATGATTTTTTAAATAGAAAATGTGTCTAGCGATTTCTGAGAGCTGTGGGGCCCAATTTCAACCAACTTTGGTGCCAAAATGCATATAAGGACCAAGGATTGAAGGGGGAAGGCATCACTCACTCATTTTAGCATCATTCAGACACATTAGGATTAGTTTAGAGTAATTTTAGAGAGAGAAGCTCTCACTTCTCTCTAGGATTAGGAGTAGGTTTAAGATCTAGATTAGGAATTCTTAGATCTAGGTTAATTTCATTCTTTGATTTACTTTTCCTTTGCAATTTCTTCTTCTTCTACCTTTTCTCTCTCTCTATTTTAGCATTTAATTCATGTAATTCTTTACTTTTATGTTGATGCACTTTTGTTCTTCCATTTTCCTTTAATGAAATTTATGTTTTCATGTTCCTTTATTGTTCATTTGATTTGTTGTTGTTTAATTCCTTGCAATTTTACTATGCTTTCCTTTTATGCCTTCCAAGTGTTTGATAAAATGCTTGGTTGGATTTTAGAGTAGAATTTTATGTTCTTGGCTTGGGAAGGTAACTTAGGAACTCTTGACTTACTAATGTCCAAGTGATTAACAAGACACTTTATTGCAATTCCTAAGGAGAACGACCCGAGGTTCAATACTTCAGTTTATAGATTTTAGGGGTTTGTACTAGTGACAAAAAAATTTTTGTATGAAAGGACTATTGTTGGTTTAGAAACTATACTTACAATGAGAATTTATTGTGAATTCTAGACCACACAAAAGTCCAATCATCAAAATGGCGCCGTTGTCGGGGAATTGCAATGGTGTTATGTTATTGGTTATTGTATATATGTGAATATTGTGAATAGCTTGATTTTTGGATTGCTTGTTAGTTTTTGCTAAGTTTAGGACTTTGTTTCATTCTTTCTTATTAGCTTTTATTTCTTATTTTCTCTTTTCATTATGAATTCTCACTTTGGCTATGAGTTTGGTTCTCACTATGTTGTAGGGAATGGGAGCTACAATGAAGATATGCATCAAGGATGGGATAACCAAAGGTGGGAGGAGCCATATGTATATGATCAATCTTTATGGCAACAACCTCCACCAATGCACTATGAAGAAGAGCCATTCTATGACGCATATCAATCCAATGGCTATGGTGAATCTCCTTGTGACTTTCAAGAACCACCACCATATGCCTATGAGTCATATCCTCAATATGAACCTCAACCATACTTACAAGCCTCCTTTCACCAAACACCTCCATATGACCTTGATCCATATCCACCATACCAACCACATTTTGAACCATATGAGCCATACATGGAACCACCACTCCAAGATCACTACTCCCAAGAACCACCTCAATATATACCACCATACCTTTACCACGACATACTACCACATCCTTACCAAAAAGAACCACCTTCCTATTATGAACCCTTTCTCCAAGACAATGAACCCTCTTATCCATCCCAATCCTCAATGGATGAAACCCTTAGCCTTATACTTCAAGGGCAAGGAGAAATGAAAAGGGAGACACTAGAATTTGTGGCTACCTTGATCAAGGTAGTAAGCATTTTAACCTCCCAATATTTGAGCACTCAAAGCACTCCCATGGTCACATGTGGAGAATCAATTGAATAGCATAAGGAGAGATTGGAAACTCCGGTTGAAAATGAGGGATGTTATTTTGTATTAGAGCAATTGGAGAAGCCTATGATCATTAAAGAAGAGGAATAAGTGGTTGAAGACTTAGGAGATGCGGAACCTCCTTGGGAACCTAGAGTTGAGAAGAACCTCTCCAAGAAGATTGAATTTGATGTTGAGGAGGAGAGTGCACATCTTCCAAAACAATTTTTAAATGAAGATTTAGAGAGAATGAAGCAAGAATTGAGTTCCCTTGGTGATGAAGATCATGCATCCAAGCCTCTTGGTGGTGAATCCTTTGAACTTGAAGAACCTTCTCCCAGTAAGATAGAAAGCAATGTGGAGGTAGATTTCCCTCAACCTCCCATCTATGATTTGAGTGATGGAGAAGAGCTAGATGAAAATGATAAACAAGGGATTGAAAGTGAAGAAGTTTGTGAAGAGGTGGAGGTAATCAAGGAAGAATATAAGGGAGTAGAGCTTGCAAGGACATTGAAAATACCTCTCCCCAAGCCATCCCCATCCATTCTTTCATTCAAGTGGGTAAATTCCTTATACTTAAGCTTTATTATTCCCTTTGAATATGGTTTGCTTGAGACGGATGGTCAACTTAGACATATTTGTGGCTTTAAGAGTAAAAGAGAGATGGCTAGTGGTTGGAAACATTATTCTAGGTTCATTATGGTTGCATGTTGAAGTTTGATTGCAAGGTTTGGTGTAAAGCTAGATTGTTTGGGTCTAGGAGAATGTTTGGCCACTTTATTGAGAATTCTAAGGTCACGCCACCCAATTGGAATCATGATGATCAATTTGAAGATGGGTGTCAAAACAAAGTGTGGGATCCCGGATCGCACAAGGAGAATCAAATTTGGGAGCCCATGATTTGTGAAGAACTCCATCAAAGCTTGAAGGTATTAACTTTGAAGAATGGAGCTTATTGGAGATTCAACAATGGTGGATGTTCAAAGATAGCTTCAAGCACAAGCCAACTTGAGAGGAGCTCCCCATAAGTCTAACTTAAGGACAATAAACAAAAGTGCTAGGTGGGAGACACCCCACCATGGTAACCTCTTTTCATTTTCTCTTTTGCACATATTGGTTAAAATAGTTTAGTTTCATGTTTTGATTGATTTGTTGAGTTTTTTTGGTAGTTTAGCATGTTAAATAAGGTTTTATGGTGTTTTGATAGTTGTTTGGAGGTTTGGAATGATTGAATTGGTGCAGAAACATAAAAAAAAACAGAGCACCATCTGTGCGTACGCGCACTGCGCGCCTACGCGTGCATCAAGCATTTTTGCCTACCCACGCGGACGCGCCATGTACGCGTATGTGTGGATTGAGAAATTCCACCCCCAAGTCAAAAACCCGAGAGTTATGCGAACGCTGCCTTAGCATTGTGCCTTTCGCACAAACCAATTCGTGGGGATGCGCACCTGGCGCGTACGTGCCACTCTCGAACTAAGCCATCGACGCGGACGCGCCAAGTATGCGTACGAGTCGCGTCCATTGCACCACCATCCGCGCGTGTGCGCCATGCGCGCGTATGCGTGGATGTCCTTCCTTCAACACATCTCTTTTCTTCTCCTCTTTCCATTTCTTTCCTTCTCCTTTCTTCTTCCCTTCTCCTACCCTTCATCCAACACTCCCAAACACCATTGATAACCATTTATTTTAGTTTGTTAGTTAGTTAGTTAATTAGTTAGTTAGTTAGTTTGTTAGTTAGTTAGTTTAATTTTCATTTATTTTTTTCTCTTTTTCATTGTAAGTGTTGGATTGTTAATCTTGTTTACCATTAATTGCTGTTGAGTATTATAAAGGGATGTTATCTTAACATCATTATGTTTATAATCACTGTTGGATTCTATTGTTGAGGTTATATTTTGCTACTTGGTTTTGAGTTTTTCATGCTTACCTTTAAAGAATAACAAGTGATGAGAATTGCCTTCGAGCTTGTAACTCTTCTTGAATTGCATGATTTGCCCACCATGTAATTTCAATCCCTTCCCTCGATTAGGCAATTCCTTGATGATTGATGTTATGCATTTATCTTAATGCATTGTGTTTCATGATCGTATGCATCCATATGCTTATAGCTTGAATGCTCTCATGCTTCTTTAATGCTTGTTTTACCTTACAAGTTTACTTAAAGCATCTCAAGCACACTAGGATAAGTGAAGTACATGCTTCTTTAGTGACATAGCTTTTATGCTAATGTGTGTTCTAAACCACGCGCAATTTAGAATTCACACACTTATTTGTCATTAATGTCACACTAATTCACTCACTCAATCCTAGTGATTAATACCTCATTCCAACAATGCATGCTTCCTTGCTTTGTCTTTTCGTATCTTATGGTTTTATTCTCTATTTTTCATGATTGATGCACCACAAGCAATAACAGAATCGTAAGAAAGAACACGCAGCAACCGGTTAACCTACCAGCTGAAGGTAGCAACCCGGAGAGTCGCCATACCCCCTTGCTCATCTTTGAGTGCACCGAGGACGGTGCAAACTTTTAAGTGTGGGGAGGTCGTCCGACCGATCGGCGATTTTGGGTGACAAATTTCTAATTCCAACACTATTGCATTTCATTTTTAGGTTTTTAGGATTTTTAGTTTCATTTTCTTATTTTTGCATATATATACATAATAAGCTTAGTCAAAATAATGAGATTTTTCTAAGATTTCTATCTACAGGGCACCAATTGATTTGAGTGAAAACTTTTCATAGAACTTGCTTGAATTATATATATTGTGGATCATGTTTTTGATCTAAGAACACAAGCTTGTGAGATTTGAGCCTAATGGTGTAGTTACATCTTATAACCACTTATTTTTTCTTCTTGTGTGCATTATTCTCTTTCTATGATTGTAATCCTTGATTTGTTCGATTCTTTATATCCATTATTTTGTGTATTCATGTATTTATATGATTGAGGCCATTGTTTCATTAGCTCACTTACCCAAATAGCCTTACCTTTTATCTTCCATTGTTAGCCAACTTTGAGCCTACGATTAACCCACTGGTTTTTTAATTTAGCACATTACAAGCCATAAAGTGAAAAAAGAATAAACATCCTTTATTTGGATCTTTGATTAGCTTTGGCTAGTGTGGGTATCATTCAAGTGTGGGAACCTAGGGATATTGGTTGAATAAAAGGGTAGTTTTGTATTTTTGTTGTGAATATTGGGAATTGGGTACATGCTCATGTGTTAATTAAAATGTATAGACCTTATGCGTTAGGGTTCTTGTATATAGTTTGAAAGAAAGAAAAAAAAATGAGAAAAACAAAAGAAAAAGAAAAACAAACAAAAAGAAGAGTATAAAAAGAAAAGAAAAAAAATAATATAAAAAAAAGAGAAAAAGAAAGAAATAAAAAGGGGACAAAATGCCCCAAAACAAAGTAAATCTCAATAAAATCAATGCATAAGTGTTGTGAAATGAAAAAGAATGCATGAGTATGTGAAAAAGTGAAAAATGGGTAGCTAGGTTAGAACTTAATTGTATAGGATGTCATAGGTTAGGTGGGAAGTTTAAGCTTATCAAAGATTCAAATTTCAAGCTCACTTGACCAAATATGCATCCTTACCTTGACCATAGCCCCGTTAAAGCCTATGAAAAGACCTCATGATACTTGTATGCATGCATGAAATATATGTTGATTGTTAGATGAAAAACAAATCTTGGAAAGCATGATTAGGGAAGAATTGAGTGAATCAACCCTAAACACTTGAGCGAATAGAGTGTAAACACATCCGGTGAGGGTTTGATGCTCAATTACATGTTTTTACCTATGATCATAATTCTTCATGCAAGTTTATAAAAATACTTAATAGCTCAATTCGATTGTGGTTTGGCACGGTTGTTAATACCTTTGGCCCTTGTGCATATATGTATCCTTGGGAATTGATTTATTTTGACTAAGCAATTGCATTCATGTACATAGTTGCATAATGGAAGTTTGCATTTAGATTAGTTTACATTGAATAAATGTTGATACCATTTGTTCTTTCTTGGTTTAAGCATGAGGACAAGTGATGTGGCGGAAATTGGCGAGTTAAGAAATTGTTATAAGAGATACGTTGCAAGTACAGTTCTTAACCAACCAAAAATTCACTTATCAATTTAGAAGGGTTGTCCCAAAATTAAGATAAAAATACTGGGAGTATGAATCCCAGGTCGTCTCCCAACGAGTTGCAGAAAGATGTGCTATTTTAATAATCAGATGTTTTCTAAAAAATGGTTGAGTTGACAAACAGGAAATTAAATCAGAGAATTTATGTAATTTAAATAAAAACCTTGATCGGGAGTAGATTAGTTGGAAGCCCTATCCTTGATGGAGTTCTCTCAAGATAAAAGTGATAATTAAAGGTTGCCTGCTCAGTTATCCTTTACCAGGTAAAGGAAAGTTAAGCAAGTTGGAAGTCAATTTCTATTCACCAGTTCTAATCCTCTCCCTTGGGAAGGACTAGTGTCAGTGATTAGAGGGCGACCCAACGTGAAACCCAACTATAATTTTACTCTTGAGCATCCAACTCAAGGTCCTCCTGTCAATCAACTCCCAATCAAGTTATGGAACTACTCGCTCATTATGATTGTAAAATCCACGAAATAGAAAAGGGAAATATTAAAAGACATGATAAATAATAATCAAAAGGATCAATTAAAATAGAAATAGTTCTTGTATTAATAAATTCTAAAAATAATCCAATAATAATTCTAAGTAAATGAAGGATATAGAAGAGTAAGTGACAAGTAAGGAAACAAACTAGAATGACGAAGTCTTGACGGAAGTAATAACTCTTCTCATTATCTCGGTCCAAAAAGTAATGAAATCAAAATCCTAAGAACTATGAATGTGTAGAGAGAAAACCTAGAGGAGGAATAAAATCAGATCTAAAACTAAAATTTTGCGGAATGAATGTTGTTCTCCGGTCTCTGCATGTTCCCTGGCTCTAATATGCTTTTCTGGGCCGACAACTGAGTCAAAACAGGGCCCAAAATTGCCCCCAGCGAATTTTGCAGATTCTGCAGATCGCGCACGTCACGCGATCACGTCATCCAAGCGTTCGCGTCATCCAGCGTTTTGCCTTGCCACGCGTGCACGTCGTCTACGCCTTCGCGTCACTTGTGCAGTTTCCAATCCGCGTGGTCGCGTGAGACATGCGTCCGCGTGACTTCTCGCTGGTCATCTGCTCAATTTCTTGTGTTCCTTCCATTTTTGCAAGCTTCCTTTCCAATCTCCAAGTCATTCATGCCCTATAAAGCCTGAAACACTTAACACATAGATCACGACATCGAATGGAATAAAAGAGAATTAAAATACAAAATTAAAAGTCTCTAGGAAGCAGCTATTCAACCATGAAGTAATTTCGGAAAGGAATTATAAATGCATGCTAATCATATGAATAAGTGGGTAAAGATTTGATAAAACCACACAATTAAGCACAATATAAACCATAAAATAATGGTTTATCAACCTCCCCACACTTAGTCATTAGCATGTCCTCATGCTTAGTTGAAGGAGATAAAATAAATGAGTAGGAACATGTAAAACTCATGCAATGCAATGCAACCTATATATGTGAATGCAATTACATGATTCTTGTCCACTTGGTCAAAAGTAAATAAGCTCTTCAAGATAATCACAAATTAAATTCCACTAATTCAATTCTTATACAGTAAGAACAGATAAAAATGCAAGAAGGTAGCTCATGAAAGCAGGGAACATAGAATTTAAGCATTGAACCCTCACTGATGATGTATGTATGCTCTAATCTCTCTAGTATTTAGGGTAATCACTTTATCCTTCTCTAATCATGCTTTCTAATTTTTGTTCTTCTCCTAACCAATCAACAACATTTAATATACCAATGCAAACATCATAAGGTCTTCTCAAGGTTGTAATGGGGCCAAAGTATGGGTAGGGGTACATATATGGCTAAGTAAGCTTATAAATTGAATCTTTAATTAACCCAAGCCTTCACCTAACACACATATATATTCTTTATAGCTTAAATTTCACACCTAGCTACCCAAAATTTCCCTTTCACATTCCTTACCCATGTATCAACTTTTATTTTAACTTTATCATATATGCATTGATCCTTGAAATTTAACTTAGCATTGGGGTAATTTTGTCCCCTTATTTAATTATTGAATATTTTTGGATTTTTTTAACATAAATATAAACGTAGTTTATCAATGCACATAGATTTTTAATTTTTATAGTTTTACATGAGTAGGCACCCAAATTCCCATTATATTATCATGACATATTTTCTTATTATCTTTTGTTTCCACAATTTTTCCATACTTAATTAACACATAATTCTATCTTAAGCTAACCAAAGATTCAATTGGGATATATAATTGTTTTTTCACTTAAGGCTAGTAATGTGGTAAAATAAAGAACAAATGGAATTTAAAAGCTCAAAGTGGCTAACAAAGGTAACTTAAGGGGTAGGCTTAATTTGGATAAGTGAGCTAAACAAATAATGGCCTCAATCATATGCAAGCATATAGATATATTAAACATTGGATATATAGGATGAAACAAAATATAGATTACAATCATAGAGAAGTAAACACACAAGAACAAAATAATTATGGTTAAATAATGTAACCATGTATTTAAGCTCAAAGTCTCACAGGTTGTGTGTTCTTTAGCTCAAAAACCATGTTCCAAATATAACTTCAAGCAAATTTAACACAAAAGTTTTGATTAAAATTAGTGAAATTTGTTCTAAAAATAGGGTCTTAGAAGAAACTTATTGTCTTTTCAATCAAGTAGAACATGCATGCAACTAATCTATTACTATGCAATTTATCCTATTCTACAAAAGAAAAACTAACTAAATATCCTATTTTATTGGTGTTAGGGAAGAGAAATTACCTCCGGAAGTCAGGTATTGACTGACCTCCCCACACTTAAGGCTTTGCACCGTCCTCGGTGCCATCTGTCAGGAATAAGGGTGGGCTAGTAGCAGTATCTCCACAGTCGGGACCATCATGGCTCCCTATGCTGGTAAAGAAACTGGAGTTTGGGGTGTCTGAGTCTTTGTATTTTCCCTTAAGTAGCTCCTTGAGGTATGTGAATTGGCGCTTGTTACGGCACTCTCTTAGCTTTGCTCTGTGTTCCTGCCGATCTAACCTTTCAAGTATCTGATGGAGCAGTTGATTGGTTGTAGGTGCTTGTGGTGTTGAAGGAGGAATGTCTTCAGCCGGTTCAGTAGGCGGGCTTGTAGTGGCTGCTGGAGGTCTGATATATTTCCCGTTAGGGACATACTGATCTTCCCGAGGGAGCATGGCTTTGGTGTCCCCAGCTCTGTAGGAGACTCCGGCTGCTGAGACAAGATCTGAGACCAAGGCGGGAAAAGGTAAGTTACCCGCAATTTGTACGTGTCCCATGGCATTCCGGATGTGTCTTGGTAGGTTCAGAGGCTGGTATGAAAGGATGCACCATAGTAGAACGGCCATGTCTGCAGTGAAGGAGGACTCGTGAGTGCTCGGAAAGACGTAATGGGACATAATCTGTGCCCATACGCGAGCCTCTAAGGTAAGTGCGGAAGCCGATATTCCCCTAGGGCGGGAATGATGGTATCCATAAATCCATCTGTTGCCAGGTAGTGCGATAACTCTGAGAACAGCGTCCCAGTCAAATTAGTACATTTGGCGCTTGAGTGTGGCTTCTTGAAATGTGTCCAGTCCTTCTGGAGTAGGGGGAAGATCTAAAGCTCGTTGAATGGCCTCTTCTGTAATGGGGACTTGCTTCTGTCGGACATAGACAGACTGCAGGGTTGGCATGTGGAAATTGGAGTAGAACTCTACTACCCAAGAAAGATTAACCTGCCGTGGCTGTCTCTGTAGGAAACCCCATTGTCTCCGCGCAATTTGCGGTTCAACAAATTTAGCAATACGGGTCGGGATGATAAGAAGGTATTCGTTGTTGTAACTCCTTTCTGCCAGGATGGGGAACATCTGCTCACAGTAGCAATTGGTAAATCGCGCAGCGTCCTTTGCTGGGAAAGCTTTCTCTTTTTCATCAACCTTTATAATCCTCTTAATTCTCTTTGTTGAGGGCTTTACTGTAGTTGAAGATGGCTCTGCCACTAATGCTCTCTTTGTTCCTCTTCTTGCTGGTGGTTTGGGAGTAGCTTTCTCCTTTCCTTTCTTGGTGGCCATCCTAAAAGAAAGAAAAGAGAAAGTATGTTAAAATGTCAAGGGTTGGAGCAAGGAAGAGAACGGGAAAGGTGGTAATTCATGCACATTAAAAGATAAATGATGTTAACACATGGTCATGAATACATGTGAAAAATCATAAATGGAAATATAGGAAGTGCATATGATGACAATGAAATGCAAGGTGTTTATTGGCATGCAGGCAAAGGCATGAGTAGCATAGATCAAGTATTCAATGTCCATGTTAGATTACCAAGCCTTTCAAACTAATAACCTATTTGTAACAATAATTATATTAAATTAATAAAATATAAAAAGGGTTTTGTGAAAAGCAGGCGTTTAGAGTAATAGAATAAAAGAAATCCAAAAATAGTGCACAATGCCATACGGGCGTTTTCACAAACACATATCATGCATGGTAAATATGCTAATGAAAATAATAAATTGAACATGCAAGAAACCCTTTTAAAAAGTAATATATAATTGTCAAAAAGTTCCTGAATAATTCACAAGCAAATCATAAGAAAGAATAGTGACCTAAAAAATTTCCAACACTAATTAAAAGAAAAATAAAGAAAAAGAAAACATGGATAATGCAAGGAAAAAGAAAAGAAAAAGATAACATAAAAAGAAGAATAGAAAAGTAAGGAGGGGAGAAGAAAAGAAAAAGTAGAGAGTGAGAAAGAAGGAAGAAGGAAGAAGGAAGAAGGAAGAAGGAAGAAATATTGAGGGAAAAGAAAAAATAGGATTTGGAGAAGAGAAAGATAAGATATTTTGGCAGATTAGGTTAAGCTGTGCAGCGCAAGCGACGTGGACGCGTGGGGTACGCGTTCGCGTGGATGGCGCTTAGAGGAGTCGACGCGGTCGCGTCGGTCACGCGGACGCGTGACTCGTTTTGTGCTACTGGCGCGAGGGCAGCCTCGCGCTCGCACAACTCTCTGTTCAAAATGCATTATTGCCAAATTCCAGGGTGACGCGGTCGCGTGGTTGACGCGATCGCATGGGTGGCCATTATTGGGAGATGACGCGGACGCGTGGGGCACGCGTTCGCATGGTAGGGACTGTGCGTCCAGCGCCAGTCCAGCACCACTCTAGCACAACTTTCGGCCATGAACCCTTTGTTACGTCGATTTTCAGGTCAGGCGTCCGCGTGGGTGACGCGGACGCGTCAGCGATGCGTTCGCG
>NC_029791.2:45361248-45367574 GCF_000816755.2 Arachis ipaensis | reverse complement strand
TTGGATTTGTCCCAAAGGCACGCCTCCAGCCACACTCTCGCGTGACTGTCTGTTCGATTTCTTGTTCTTTCTGAGCCACCTGCGACGCGGACGCGTCGGCGACGCTGTCGCGTTGTGTGCTCCCCCTCTTTTTTTCTCTCTTTTTTTTTAAATAAAAATATGTAAATGCAGATGCAAACTAAATGTGCTAATGAAGAGAAGAGTTATTGAAAAAGAAAACTAAGAATAAAGAAATGAACGATCATACCATGGTGGGTTGTCTCCCACCCAGCACTTTGCTTTAACGTCCTTAAGTTGGACGCTCCAGTAGCTTAGTCTTCTGCTATGGGTGGATCCTCCAAGAGGAATATCTCTAGCTCCCTGGGTTTCGCCTTCGCACCATGGTATAGTTTCAGGCGATGTCCATTAACTTTGAAGATTTCAGAGCTTGAAGGATGACTCAGGTGGAAAACTCCGTATGGATCAACCTTCTCCACTCTATATGGACCTTCCCATCTTGATCTTAACTTGCCTGGCATGAGTCTCAGTCTAGAGTTGTAAAGGAGGACAAAGTCCCCAGATTGGAACTCTCTCCTCTTGATGTGCTTATCATGCACAGCCTTCATCTTTTCCTTGTACAGTCTTGAGTTCTCATAAGCTTCCAGACGTAGGCTCTCTAATTCCTGCAGTTACAACTTTCTCTCAGTTCCGGCCTTCTCAAATTCCATATTGCACTCCTTTACTTCCCAAAAGGCTTTGTGCTCGATCTCAACTGGGAGGTGACAGGCCTTTCCATAAACTAAGCGGAAAGGACTCATCCCAATGGGTGTCTTGTATGCAGTTCTGTATGCCCAGAGTGTATCTTGTAGCCTGGTGCTCCAGTCTCTTCTATTAGGTTTGACTATCTTCTGCAATATACTCTTTATCTCTTTGTTAGACACCTCAGCTTGCCTATTAGTCTGGGGATGGTAGGTTGTTGCCACTTTATGAATTATTCCATGCTTCTTCAGTAATCCTGTTAGTCTCCTGTTACAGAAATGGGTGCCTTGATTGCTCACGATTGCTCGTGGTGATCCAAAGCGACAAATAATGTGGTTTCTAACAAAGGAAACAATAGTGTTAGCATCATCAGTGTAGGTAGGAATTGCTTCCACCCATTTAGAAACGTAATCTATAGCTAACAATATATAAAAATAACCATTAGAATTTGGAAATGGACCCATGAAGTCAATGCCCCAAACATAAAAAATTTCACAGAAAAGCATAGTCTGTTGAGGCATCTCATCCCTCTTGGATATATTACCAAACCTTTGGCATGGGGAACAAGATTTACAAAACTCAGCAGCGTCTTTAAAAAGGGTAGGCCACCAGAATCCACAGTCTAAAATTTTTCTAGCTGTTCTTTGAGGGCCAAAATGTCCTCCACTCTCAGATGAGTGACAGGCCTCTAAAATGGACTGGAATTCTGATTGAGGCACACACCGTCTAATTACCTGGTCAGTGCCACATCTCCATAGATAGGGGTCATCCCATATATAATATTTGGACTCACTTTTTAGCTTGTCTTTTTGATGCTTAGTAAAGTTTGGAGGAAAGGTGCGACTAACTAGATAATTAGCTACAGGTGCATACCAAGGGACTACTTCAGATACTGCTTGTAAGTCATCAAACGGGAAATTATCATTTATAGGAGTGGCGGTATCCTTAATGTGCTCAAGACAACTCAAGTGGTCTGCTACCAGATTCTGATTTCCACTCCTATCCTTAATTTCTAAATCAAATTCTTGTAGTAGCAGTATCCAACGTATAAGCCTTGGTTTGGACTCCTTTTTAGCTAATAAATACTTTAGAGCTGCGTGGTCGGAGTACACTACTACTTTAGTACCAAGTAAATAGGCTCAGAATTTATCCAGAGCAAAAACAATAGCAAGAAGCTCTTTTTCAGTAGTAGTGTAGTTAGACTGAGCAGTGTCTAAAGTCTTAGACGCATAAGCAATTACAAAAGGATCCTTACCTTCATTCTGAGCCAGCGCTGCTCCTACTGCATGGTTGGAAGCATCGCACATGATTTCAAATAGCTGGCTTCAGTCAGGTCCTCTCACAATTGGAGCTTGAGTCAGGGCAGTCTTCAGCTTATCAAACGCTTGTTTGCAATCCTCACTGAACTCGAACTCAATATCTTTCTGCAGTAATCTGGATAAGGGAAGTGCTACCTTACTAAAGTCCTTAATAAATCTCCGGTAAAAACCTTCATGGCCAAGGAACGAACGGACTTCTCTCACAGAAGAGGGGTAAGGTAAACTAGAAATAACATCTATCTTTGCTGGATCTACAGAAATGCCAGTATTAGACACAACATGTCCTAGTACAATCCCTTGTTTAACCATAAAGTGACATTTTTCAAAATTCAATACAAGGTTTGTACGGACACATCTATCTAATACTCTAGATAAACTATCCAAGCAAAGGCTAAATGAATCACCATAAACGCTAAAATCATCCATAAAAACCTCCATACAGTCCTCAATAAGGTCAGAGAAAAGACTCATCATGCACCTTTAGAAAGTAGCTGGTGCATTGCACAAGCCAAAGGGCATTCTCTTATAAGCATAAGTGCCAAAAGGGTAGTAAAAGTAGTCTTTTCCTGATCTTCAGGAGCTATATGGATTTGAAAATAGCCTGTATAACCATCTAAAAAGCAATAATAGGATTTATCTGACAGACGATCAAGCATCTGATCAATGAATGGCAAGGGGTAATGATCCTTGCGAGTGGCTTGGTTAAGACGACTATAGTCAATGCAAACTCTCCAGGAATTCTGCACTCTAATTGTCAGAAGATCTCCATGCTCATTTCTTACTGTTGTGATTCCAGACTTCTTGGGCACCACTTGTACTGGACTGACCCATTCGCTATCTGAGATGGGGTAAATGATATCTGCTTTAAGTAGCCTGGTCACTTCTTTCTTGACAACTTCTAAGATGGTGGGATTCAGTCTTCTCTGAGGTTGACGGACGGGCTTTTCTCCCTCTTCTAGGAATATTCTGTGCTCACAATCTTGAGGGCTGATGCCTACTATATCCGCCAGGCTCCAGCCAATTGCTTTCTTGTGTTTCCTCAGCACATTGAGTAGCTGTTCTTCTTGTTGGGAAGTGAGTTCCCTTGCAATGATAACTGGAAACTTCTGCTTGTCCTCAAGGTAAGCATACTTGAGGTGTGGAGGGAGGGGCTTTAATTCCAGTTTCTGCTCATGGTCAGGCTCTGGATTATCTGGGGCTGGTGATAATGGCAAAGTGCCCTCACTGTCCTCCAAGAGTGTCCCCACACTTGGACCTTGCCCTATGTACTTCTCTTCTAATTCCTCCTGATGAACTTCAGCCATGGTTTCATCTATGATGTCACACTGGGAGATAGAAAGGTCATCCGAAGGGTGCTTCATAGCTCCATTTAAACTGAATTTCACTATTCTACCATCTATTTCAAAAGAATAAGTTCCAGAAAATGCATCCAGCTTGAATTTTGAAGTCTTCAGGAATGGTCTTCCAAGCAGGATTGATGATGGCCTTCCTGAGTCATTGGGGGGCATTTCCAGAATGTAGAAGTCAATGGGAAATGTAAGTCCCTTAATGCTCATTAATACATCTTCAGCAACTCCAACCACTGTAATAATGCTTTTATCTGCTAACACAAAACGAGCTGCCGACCTTTTTATGGGAGGGAGCCTCAAAGTATCATATATAGACAAAGGCATTATACTAACACATGCTCCTAGATTAAACATGCAGTCAGAAAATATCACACCACCAATAGTACAATTAACCATACATGGTCCTGGATCACTACACTTTTCAGGTATACCTCCCATTAAAGCAGATATAGAACTCCCTAAAGGAATAGTTTCTAATTCATTAATTTTGTCTTTATGTATACATAAATCTTTTAGAAACTTTGCATATTTAGGTATCTGCTGAATAACATCAAAAAGGGGAACAGTTACCTCAACCTTTTTGTATATTTCTACCATTTTGGGATCAAGTTCCATCTGCTTCCTGGGCTTCCTTGCAATTTATGGAAATGGAATAGGGAGGGCGTTTTCCGCAGGGTCTGCCTCCCTTGGTGCTTCTTTCTGTGGTTGAGCTTTTACTTCTTCACCCATGTCTTGTATCTCCTTTTCCTCTTCAGCATCCTCTACTTCTACCACCTCTTCAGCTGAGGCGTGTTCTGATGGGATTGGCTCCTCCTGATTCCTCTCTTGCAGTGTGGTTCCGGACCTTAGGGTGATGGCATTGATGCCACCCTTTGGATTGGGTAAGGGTTGAGAAGGAATTCCACTGGAGCTTGCATGTTGAGTGTTTGAAGTGTTGGGTGATGCCAGTTGAGAGATGAGAGCTTGTATAGCAGCTGCTAGGCCATTAACTGAACTTTCTACGTTCTTTTGTCCTTGCGCAATAGATTGAAGCGCCTCTTAACTCGGAGAAGAATTAGATTGAGTGATCTGCGAAACTTGTTGTTGGTTGTGCTGTGGTCCTTGGGACTGCCTCAGGTGAGGTGCTCTGTAAGACTGGTTCTGGTTCTGTTGCCTGTTGTTGTTATTATTCCACCTCTGATATCCTTGATTGTCTCTGCCTCCTCTGTTATTGTTGTCCCTCCAATTCTGGTTAGAATTATCTCTACAACCTTGGTTAGAATTGTCCTGCCATCCATGGTTGTAACTGCCACCTTGATTGTACCCTTGGTTGGGGCGGTCATAGAAGTTATGAGTGGCTGCCACAATGTTGTCTTCCTGCTCGAGCTGCGGACATTCATCAGTATAATGGCTTTAATCAGCACAAATCCCACACACTCTCTGTGGGACTAACTGTTGGCTCTGCTGTGCTTGTTGTTGGCTCAACTACATCTGCTTCAGTAAGTTGGTCATTTCACATATACTCTGAGTCAGAGCAGTGGTTTCCTTGCTAGAAGATACCTCTGCAACAGCTTTTGATCGGCCTTGTTTCTGCCTGTGATTCCTTGTAGACTCAGCCAAGTCGCTGATCAATTGCCATGCCTCATCAGTGGTCTTGTACTTTTTCATAGACCCATTGCTAGCACTTTCCAATGTGGTCTTATCATGGGGCCTCATGCCCTGTGTGACGTAGCCGAGCAACACTATCTTGTCAATCATATGGTGGGGACATGCTTCCAGAAGGTTGTTGAAGTGCTCCCAGTATTCATAGAGAGTCTCGGATTCGTCCTGAACAATCATGGAAATGTCCTTCCTCAGTTTATCAGTAACTTCAGCTGGGAAGAATTTTTCCAAAAATTCTCTTCTAAGCGTATCCCAGTCAGAAACAGTTGCTGCGGGTTGAGTGTAGTACCACTCTCTCGCCTTTTCCTCAAGAGAGAATGGGAAAGCTTTTAACAAAATAGAAGTTTCATCTGCACCATCGCGCCTGACAGTAGAACAGGCTGCTTGGAAATCCCTCAGGTGCTTGATAGGCTCTTGAGTAGGTAAGCCATGAAACTTAGGCATCAAGTTGAGCAGTGCAGTCTTTATTTCAAAATCTGTGGCCACTGCTGGGTGATGCACTTGAAACGGTTGCATTGTGAAATCAGGGGCTCCAGCCTCCTGGATAGTAACTCTTCTAGGTGCTGCCATGTCACCTGCACATGAATCAACTGAATCAGTAGAACGGGGGCTTGTTTCTTCCTCAAGTGACATTTTAGATCTGCCCTCAGAGAGGACTAATTGACGCCGAGCTTGCCTTATACGTGAAATAGTTCTTTCAATCTCAGAATCAAATACTGGAAAGCTTGGATCAGGAAGTGAACGCGTCATTTAATGAAAGAAACATGCAGCTCATAGTAGCAAAATAAAATAAAATGCAAATAAATAAATTCCAATCAATAACTTAGCACTCTATTGCAACTCCCCGGCAACGGCGCCAAAAATTGACGTGGCGGAAATTGGCGAGTTAAGAAATTGTTATAAGAGATACGTTGCAAGTACAGTTCTTAACCAACCAAAAATTCACTTATCAATTTAGAAGGGTTGTCACAAAATTAAGATTAAAATACTGGGAGTATGAATCCCAGGTTGTCTCCCAACGAGTTGCAGAAAGATGTGCTATTTTATTAATCAGATGTTTTCTAAAAAATGGTTGAGTTGACAAATAGGAAATTAAATCAGAGAATTTATGTAATTTAAATAAAAACTTTGACCGGGAGTAGATTAGTTGGAAGCCCTATCCTTGATGGAGTTTTCTCAAGATAAAAGTGATAATTAAAGGTTGCCTGCTCAGTTATCCTTTACCAGGTAAAGGAAAGTTAAGCAAGTTGGAAGTCAATTTCTATTCACCAGTTCTAAT
>NC_029791.2:45335864-45361048 GCF_000816755.2 Arachis ipaensis | reverse complement strand
TTTAAATAAAAACCTTGACTGGGAGTAGATTAGTTGGAAGCCCTATTCTTGTCGGAGTACTCTTAAGATTAATTGATAATTGAAGGTTGTTCTGCTTAGTTATCCCGTACTAGGTAGAGGAAAGTCAAGCAAGTTGGAAAGCTATTTCTGGTCACAAGTCCTAATCTTCTCCCTTGGGAAGGACTAGTGTCAGTGATTAGAGGGCGACCCAACGTGAAACCCAACTATAATTTTACTCTTGAGCATCCAACTCAAGGTCCTCCTGTCAATCAACTCCCAATCAAGTTATGGAACTACTCGCTCATTATGATTGTAAAATCCACGAAATAGAAAAGGGAAATATTAAAAGACATGATAAATAATAATCAAAAGGATCAATTAAAATAGAAATAGTTCTTGTATTAATAAATTCTAAAAATAATCCAATAATAATTTTGAATAAATTGAGGACATGGAAGAGTAAGAGATAAGTAAGGAAAACAAACTAGAATAATGAAGTTCTGACGAAGGTAATAACTCTTCTCAATATCCCAATCCAAAAAGCAATCAAATCAAAATCCTAAGAACTATGAATGTGTAGAGAGAAAACCTAGAGGAGGAATAAAATCAGATCTAAAACTAAAATTTTGCGGAATGAATGTTGTTCTCCGGTCTCTGCATGTTCCCTGGCTCTAATATGCTTTTATGGGCCGAAAACTGAGTCAAAACAGGGCCCAAAATCACCCCCAGTAAATTCTGCAGATTCTGCAGATCGCGCACGTCACGCGATCGCGTCATCCAGCGTTTTGCCTTGCCACGCGTGCGCGTCGTCCACGCCTTCGCGTCACTTGTGCAGTTTCCAATCCGCGCGGTCGCGTGAGCCATGCGTCTGCGTCACTGCAATTTCCTCTATGTCGCGCGGTCGCGTGAGCCATGCATCCGCGTCACTTCTCGCTGGTCATCTCCTCAATTTCTTGTGTTCCTTCTATTTTTGCAAGCTTCCTTTCCAATCTCCAAGTCATTCATGCCCTATAAAGCCTGAAACACTTAACACACAGATCTGGGCATCGAATGGAATAAAGGAGAATTAAAATACAAAATTAAAAGTCTCTAGGAAGCAGCTATTCAACCATGAAGTTATTTCGGGAAGGAATTATAAATGCATGCTAATCATATGAATAAGTGGGTAAAGGTTTGATAAAACCACACAATTAAGCACAATATAAACCATAAAATAATGGTTTATCAACATGCTTGGTTTAAGTGTGGGGAGGTTGATAAACCCCATTTGTAGGGTTTATCTTGTGCTTGATTTAGGGGATTTTATATCCTTTTACCCACATTTATTCAATGAAATAGCATGGTTTCATGATTGTCTCCTAATTTGTGCTTAAGTGTGAAAACATGCTTTTTAGGCCCTTAATTGTTTAATCTTGATTTACCTTTGATTCCACTAGATGCCTTGATTTATTGTTAAGCGATTTCAGGTTGAAAAGGCTAGGAATGGATCAAAGGAGTGAAGAGGAAAGTATGCAAAGTGGAGAAATTATGGAAAAGCCAAAGATTTGAGAAACATCATCCACGCGCACGAGCACTGTACGCGCACGCGTGGATCGCGAAAAGGCAAGGGACGCGCACGCGCACTGTACGCGTACGCGCCGATGGGCGCACGGAATTTTTTAAATAGAAAACGTGTCCAGAAATTTCTGAGAGCTGTGGGGCCCAATTTCAACTAACTTTATGCCAAAATGCATATAAGGACCAGGAATTGAAGGGGGAAGGCATCATTCACTCATTTTAGCATCATTCACACACATTAGGATTAGTTTAGAGTTGTTTTAGAGAGAGAGAGAAGCTCTCACTTCTCTCTAGGATTAGGAGTAGGTTTTAGATCTAGATTAGGAATTCTTAGATCTAGGTTAATTTCATGCTTTGATTTACTTTTCCTTTGCAATTTCTTCTTCTTCTACCTTTTCTCTCTCTAGTTTAGCATTTAATTCATGTAATTCTTTACTTTTATGTTGATGCACTTTTGTTCTTCCATTTTTCTTTAATGCAATTTATGTTTTCATGTTCCTTTATTGTTCATTTGATTCGTTGATGTTTAATTCCTTGCAATTGAGTAGTGTAGATTTATTTTCCATGCAATTTTACTATGCTTTCCTTTTATGCCTTCGAAGTGTTTGATAAATGCTTGGTTGGATTTTAGAGTAGAATTTTATGTTCTTGGCTTGGGAAGGTAAGTTAGGAACTCTTGAGTTACTAATGTCCAAGTGATTGACGATTGGGAGCCATTAACGCTAGATCTCACTAATTGATTTGGTGTAGAACTAGGACTTATGGACTTGGATTGACATAGCTCACTTGACATTCCTCTACTATTAGTTAGGGGTTAACTTAGTGGGGTTGGTCCTTGCCAATTCTCATGTTGTGGTTAGTGATTAGGATAGAGATCCTTGACCACCAACCTTTGCCAAGACCATTTTAGTTGTTAGTTTATTTTCATTGCCATTTAACTTTCATGTGTCTTATCCCAAAAACCCTAAATATAACTCATAACCAATAACAAGACACTTTATTGCAATTCTTAGGGAGAACGACCCGAGGTTCAATACTTCAGTTTATAGATTTTAGGGGTTTGTACTAGTGACAAACAAAATTTTTGTATGAAAGGACTATTGTTGGTTTAGAAACTTTACTTACAACGAGAATTTATTGTGAATTCTATACCACACAAAAGTCCAATCATCAAAATGGCGCCGTTGCCAGGGAATTGCAATGGTGTTATGTTATTGGTTATTGTATATATGTGAATATTGTGAATAGCTTGATTTTTGGATTGCTTGTTAGTTCTTGCTAAGTTTAGGACTTTGTTTCATTCTTTCTTATTAGCTTTTGTTTCTTATTTTCTCTTTTCATTATAAATTTTCACTTTGGCTATGAGTTTGGTTCTCACTATGTTGTAGGGAATGGGAGCTACAATGAAGATATGCATCAAGGATGGGATAACCAAAGGTGGGAGGAGCCATATGCATATGATCAATCTTCATGGCAACAACCTCCACCAATGCACTATGAAGAAGAGCCATTCTATGATGCATATCAATCCAATGGCTATGGTGAATCTCCTTGTGACTTTCAAGAACCACCACCATATGCCTATGAGTCATATCCTCAACATGAACCTCAACCATACTCACAAGCCTCCTTTCACCAAACACCTCCATATGACCTTGATCCATATCCACCATACCAACCACCTTTTGAACCATATGAGCCATACATGGAACCACCACTCCAAGATCACTACTCCCAAGAACCACCTCAATATATACCACCATACCCTTACCACGACACACTACCACATCCTTACCAAAAAGAACCACCTTTCTATTATGAACCCTTTCTCCAAGACAATGAACCCTCTTATCCATCCCAATCCTCAATGGATGAAACCCTTAGCCTTATACTTCAAGGGCAAGGAGAAATGCAAAGGGAGAAACTAGAATTTATGGCTACCTTGATCAAGGTAGTAAGCATTTTAACCTCCCAATATTTGAGCACTCAAAGCATTCCCATGGTCACATGTGGAGAATCAATTGAAAAGCATAAGGAGAGATTGGAAACTCCGGTGGAAAATGAAGAATGTTATTTTGTATTAGAGCAATTGGAGAAGTCTATGATCATTGAAGAAGAGGAAGAAGTGGTTGAAGACTTAGGAGATGCGGAACCTCCTTGGGAACCTAGAGTTGAGGAGAACCTCTCCAAGAAGATTGAATTTGATGTTGAGGAGGAGAGTGCACAACCTCCAAAATAATTTTTGAAAAAAGATTTGGAGAGAATGAAGCAAGAATTGAGTTCCCTTGGTGATGAAGATCATGCACCCCAGCCTCTTGGTGGTGAATCCTTTGAACTTGAAGAACCTTCTCCCAATGAGATAGAAAGCAATGTGGAGGTAGATTTCTCTCAACCTCCCATCTATGATTTGAGTGATGGAGAAGAGCTAGATGAAAATGATGAAAAAAGGATTGAAAGTGAAGAAGTTTGTGAAGAGGTGGAGGCAATCAAGGAAGAATATAAGGGAGTAGAGCTTGCAAGGACATTAGAAATACCTCTCCCTAAGCCATCACCATCCATTCTTTCATTCAAGTGGGTAAATTCCTTATACTTAAGCTTTATTATTCCCTTTGAATATGATTTGCTTGAGACGGATGGTCAACTTAGACATATTTGTGGCTTTAAGAGTAAAAGGGAGATGGCTAGTGGTTGGAAACATTATTCTAGGTTCATTATGGTTGCATGTTCAAAGTTTGATTGCAAGGTTTAGTGTAAAGCTAGATTGTTTGGGTCTAAGAGAATGTTTGGCCACTTTATTGAGAATTCTAAGGTCACGCCACCCAATTGGAATCATGATGATCAATTTGAAGATGGGTGTCAAAACAAAGTGTGGGATCCCGGATCGCACAAGGAGAATCAAATTTGGGAGCCCATGGTTTGTGAAGAACTCCATTAAAGCTTGAAGGTATTAAATTTGAAGAATGGAGCTTATTGGAGATTCAAGCATTGGTGGATGTTCAAAGATAGCTTCAAGCACAAGCCACCTTGAGAGGAGCTCCCCATAAGTCCAACTTAAGGACAATAAACAAAAGTGCTAGGTGGGAGACACCCCACCATGGTAACCTCTTTTCATTTTTTCTTTTGCACATATTGGTTAAAATAGTTTAATTTCATGTTTTGATTGATTTGTTGAGTTTTTTTGGTAGTTTAGTATGTTAAATAGGATTTTATGGTGTTTTGGTAGTTGTTTGGAGGTCTGGAATGCTTGGATTGGTACAAAAACATTAAAAAAAAATAGAGCACCATCCGTGCGTACGCGCACTGCGCGCGTACGCATGCATTAAGCATTTTCGCCTACCCACGCAGACGTGCCATGTATGCGTACGCGTGGATTCAGAAATTCCACCCCCAAGCCAAAAACCCGAGAGTTGTGCGAATGCTGCGCTAGCATTGTGCCTTTCGCACAAACCAATTCGCGCGGATGCGCACCTGGTGCGTACGCGCCACTCTTGAACTAAGCCATCGACGCGGATGCGCCATGTACGCGTACGCATCGCGTCCATTGCACCACCATCCGCGTGCGTGCGCCATGTGCGCGTATGCGTGGATGTCCTTCCTTCAACACATCTCTTTTCTTCTCCTCTTTCCATTTCTTTCCTTCTCCTTTCTTCTTCCCTTCTCCTACCCTTCATCCAACACTCCCAAACACCATTGATAAGCATTTATTTTAGTTTGTTAGTTGGTTAGTTAGTTAGTTAATTAGTTAGTTAGTTAGTTTGTTAGTTAGTTAGTTTAATTTTCATTTATTTTTTTCTCTTTTTCATTGTAAGTGTTGGATTGTTAATCTTGTTTACCATTAATTGCTGCTGAGTATTATAAAGGGATGTTATCTTAACATCATTATGTTTATAATCGTTGTTGGATTCTATTGTTGAGGTTATATTTTGCTACTTGGTTTTGAGTTTTTCATGCTTACCTTTTAAGAATACCAAGTGATGAGAATTGCCTTCGAGCTTGTAACTCTTCTTGAATTGCATGATTTGGCCACCATGTAATTTCATTCCCTTCCCTCGATTAGGCAGTTCCTTGATGATTGATGTTATGCATTTATCTTAATGCATTGTGTTTCATGATCGTATGCATCCATATGCTTATAGCTTGAATGCTCTCATGCTTCTTTAATGCTTGTTTTACCTTACAAGTTTACTTAAAGCATCTCAAGCACACTAGGATAAGTGAAGTACATGCTTCTTTAGTGACATAGCTTTTATGCTAATGTGTGTTCTAAACTGCGCGCAATTTAGAATTCACACACTTATTTGTCATTAATGTCACACTAATTCACTCACTCAATCCTAGTGATTAATACCTCATTCCAACAATGCATGCTTCCTTCTTTGTCTTTTCTTATCTTATGGTGTTATTCTCTATTTTTTATGATTGATGCACCACAAGCAATAACGGAATCGTAAGAAAGAACACGCAGCAACCGGTTAACCTACCAGCTGAAGGTAGCAACCCGGAGAGTCGCCATACCCCCTTGCTCATCTTTGAGTGCACCGAGGACGGTGCAAACTTTTAAGTGTGGGGAGGTCGTCCGACCGATCGGCGATTTTGGGTGACAAATTTCTAATCCCAACACTATTGCATTTCATTTTTAGGTTTTTAGGATTTTTAGTTTCATTTTCTTATTTTTGCATATATATACATAATAAGCTTAGTCAAAATAATGAGATTTTTCTAAGATTTCTATCTACAGGGAACCAATTGATTTGAGTGAAAAATTTTCATAGAACTTTCTTGAATTATATATATTGTGGATCATGTTTTTGAGCTAAGAACACAAGCTTGTGAGATTTGAGCCTAATGGTGTGGTTACATCTTATAACCACTTATTTTTTCTTCTTGTGTGCAGTATTCTCTTTCTATGATTGTAATCCTTGATTTGTTTGATTCTTTATATCCATTATTTTGTGTATTCATGTATTTATATGATTGAGGCCGTTGTTTCATTAGCTCACTTACCGAAATAGCCTTACCTTTTATCTTCCATTGTTAGCCAACTTTGAGCCTACGATTAACCCACTTGTTCTTTAATTTAGCACATTACAAGCCCTAAAGCGAAAAATAATAAACATCCTTTATTTGGATCTTTGATTAGCTTAGGCTAGTGTGGGTATCATTCAAGTGTGGGAACTTAGGGACATTGGTTGAATAAAAGGGTAGTTTTGTATTTTTGTTGTGAATATTGGGAATTGGGTACATGCTCATGTGTTAATTAAAATGCATAGACCTTATGCATTAGGGTTCTTGTATATAGTTTGAAAGAAAGAAAAAAAATGAGAAAAACAAAAAAAAATGAAAAAGAAACAAAGAGAAGAGTATGGAAAAGAAAAGAAAAAAATAATATAAAAAAAAGAGAAAAAGAAAGAAATAAAAAGGGGACAAAATGCCCCAAAACAAAGTAAAGCTCAATAAAATCAATGCATAAGTGTTGTGAAATGAAAAAGAATGCATGAGTATATGAAAAAGTAAAAAATGGGTAGCTAGGTTAGAACTTAATTGTATAGGATGTCATAGGTTAGGTGGGAAGTTTAAGCTTATCAAAGATTCAAATTTCAAGCTCACTTGACCAAATATGCATCCTTACCTTGACCCTAGCCCCATTACAACCTACGAAAAGACCTCATGATACTTGTATGCATGCATGAAATATATATTGATTGTTAGATGAAAAATAAATCTTGGAAAGTATGATTAGGGGAGAATTGAGTGAATCAGCCCTAAACACTTGAGCGAATAGAGTGCAAACACATCCGGTGAGGGTTTGATGCTCAATTACATGTTTTCACCTATGATCATCATTCTTCATGCAAGTTTATAAAAATACTTAATAGCTCAATTCGATTGTGGTTTGGCACAATTGTTAATACCTTTGGCCCTTGTGCATATATATATCCTTGGGAATTGATTTATTTTGACCAAGCAATTGCATTCATGTAGATAGTTGCATAATGGTAGTTTGCATTTAGATTAGTTTACATTGAATAAATGTTGATACCATTTGTTCTTTCTTGGTTTAAGCATGAGGACATGCTTGGTTTAAGTGTGGAGAGGTTGATAAACCCCATTTGTAGGGTTTATCTCGTGCTTGATTTAGGGGATTTTATAACCTTTTACCCACATTTATTCAACGAAATAGCATGGTTTCATGATTGTCTCCTAATTTGTGCTTAAGTGTGAAAACATGCTTTTTAGGCCCTTAATTGTTTAATCTTGATTTACCTTTGATTCCACTAGATTCCTTGATTTGTTTGTTAAGCGATTTCAGGTTGAAAAGGCTTGGAATGGATCAAAGGAGTGAAGAGGAAAGCATGCAAAGTGGAGAAATCATGGAAAAGCCAAAGATTTGAGAAACATCATCCACGCGCATGCGCACGGTACGCGCACGCGTGGATCGTGAAAAGGCAAGGGACGCGCACGCGCACTGTATGCGTACGCGCCGATGGGCGTACGTGATTTTTTAAATAGAAAACATCCCCAGCGATTTCTGAGAGCTGTGCGGCCCAATTTCAACCAACTTTGGTGCCAAAATACATATAAGGACCAAGGATTGAAGGGGGAAGGCATGATTCACTCATTTTAGCATCATTCACACACATTAGGATTAGTTTAGAGTAGTTTTAGAGAGAGAAGCTCTCACTTCTCTCTAGGATTATGAGTAGGTTTTAGATCTAGATTAGGAATTCTTAGATCTAGGTTAATTTCATTCTTTGATTTACTTTTCCTTTGCAATTTGTTCTTCTTCTACCTTTTCTCTCTCTAGTTTAGCATTTAATTCATGTAATTCTTTACTTTTATGTTGATGCACTTTTGTTCTTCCATTTTCCTTTAATGCAATTTATGTTTTCATGTTCCTTTATTGTTCATTTGATTTGTTGATGTTTAATTCCTTGCCATTGAGTAGTGTAGATTTATTTTCCTTGCAATTTTACTATGCTTTCCTTTTATGCCTTCTAAGTGTTTGATAAAATGCTTGGTTGGATTTTAGAGTAGAATTTTATGTTCTTGGCTTGGAAAGGTAACTTAGGAACTCTTGAGTTACTAATCTCCAAGTGATTGACGATTGGGAGCCATTAACGCTAGATCTCACTAATTGATTTGGTGTAGAACTAGGACTTATGAACTTGGATTGACATAGCTCACTTGACTTTCCTCTACTATTAGTTAGGGGTTAACTTAGTGGGGTTGGTCCTTGCCAATTCTCATGTTGTGGTTAGTGATTAGGATAGAGATCCTTGACCACCAACCTTTGCCAAGACCTTTTTAGTTGTTAGTTTATTTTTATTGCCATTTACCTTTCATGTCTCTTATCCCAAAAACCCCAAATATAACTCATAACCAATAACAAGACACTTTATTGCAATTCCTAGGGAGAACGACCCGAGGTTCAATACTTCGGTTTATAGATTTTAGGGGTTTGTACTAGTGACAAACAAAATTTTTGTATGAAAGGACTCTTGTTGGTTTAGAAACTATACTTACAACGAGAATTTATTGTGAATTCTAGACCACACAAAAGTCCAATCATCAAGAGCAAGCCTTAGAAAGCAAGGGTAGTAGAGAATTGAGAGAGTCAAACCTTAAACACTTGAGTGATTAGAGTGTATACACTTCCAGTGAGGGTTCGATGCTCGATTCTTTGTTCCCGGCTTTCATGAGCTATTTCCTTCTGCAAGTTTACTTGTACTTTATTTTGTGATTTGAATTAGTGAAATCCATTTCATATTTGTTCTTAAAAGATTTGTTTACTTTTAACCAAGTAGGTATAAATATTTTTTGCATTTAGTTGCATTCATATAGATAGGTTGCATTTCATAAGTCTTACCATTCCCCTTGACTCCTTTATAGCTTCTCTTGAGCTTAGCATGAGGACATGCTGATGTTTAAGTGTGGGGAGATTGATAAACCACTATTTTATGGTTTATCTTATGCTCAATTGAGTGGTTTATATCAACTCTTTACTCACTTATTCATATAAATTGCATGGTTTTATATTTTCCTTCCTAATTTTGTTCTATAATTGGAAACTTGCTTCCCAAGCCTTTAAATTACCAAAAATTAATTCCCTCTTATCACCATTCGATGCCTTGATATGTGTGTTAAGTGATTTCAGAGATTACAGGGCAGGAATGGCTTAGAGAATGGAAAGGAAGCATGCAAAAGTGGAAGGAATACAAGAAACTGAAGGAACTGCTAAAGCTGTCCAGCCTGACCTCTTGGTACTAAAACAATCATAACTTGAGATACGGAGGTCCAAATGATGCGGTTCTAGTTGCGTTGGAAAGCTAACATTTGGGGCTTTGCAACGATATATAATTTGCCATAGCTGCCTGATAAACCACTATTTTATGGTTTATCTTGTGCTCAATTGAGTGGATTTTATCAATCTTTACCCACTTATTCATACTATTTGCATGGTTTTATATTTGCCTTCCTAATTATGTGCTTTGATTGAAAACATGCTTCTTTGGCCTTAAGTTCCCTATGTTTAATTCCTCTCTTATTACCATTAGATGCCTTGATATGTGTGTTAAGTGATTTCAGAGATTACAGGGCAGGAATGGCTCAGAGGATGGAAAGGAAGCATGCAAAAGTGGAAGGAATACAAGAAGTTGGAGAAATTGCTAAGCTGTCCAGCCTGACCTCTTCGCACTCAAACGGCTATAACTTTAGCTACAGAAGTCCAAACGACGCGGTTCTAGTTGCGTTGGAAAGCTAACGTCCGGGGCTTCAATTTGATATATAATATGTCATAGTTGCTCTGACGCTAGGTGATGCGAACGCGTACTCCACGCGGATGCGTCGCAGTGACGAAAAAATCAGCATGTTTGAATTCGCAACCAGCGAATTCTAGGCTGTTTCTGACCCAGTTCTTGGCCCAGAAAACACAGATTAGAGGCTATAAAGTGGAAGAATGCATCCATTCATAATAACAAGCTTTCATATTCACAATTTTAGGATTAGATGTAGTTTTTAGAGAGAGAGGTTCTCTCCTCTCTCTTAGGATTTAGTTTTACGATTTAGGATTATTTCTTCTTCATCACAGGTTCAATGTTCCTTTAATTTATTTTCTTACTTTTATTTTATTACTTTAATTGATATTTATCTTTCCAATTTAGCTTATGCTACATTCATGTTATGATTTTTTTAATTAATATTATTTGAGGTATTTCAGTTTATGATTGTTCTATTCTATTTATGAATGCTTTTAATTTAATTTGGATATTTTCTTCCTTTTGGCTTTGGTTAAGTAATTGGTAACACTTGAGTTATCAAACTCATTGTTGACTGAAAATTGGAATTCTTCAAGAATTAATTCGCAATCCAATAACTCTAACTTTTCCCAAGGAGAGACTAGGACTTGAGGAATCAGAATTAATTCATCCACTTAACTTACCTTCATAGTTAGAGGTTAACAAAGTGGGAGAAAAATCCAATTCTCATCACAATTGATAAGGATAACCAGGATAGGACTTCCAGTTCTTATACCTTGCCAAGAGCTTTGTTATTTATTATTTTAACGACTTGTCATTTAAATTACTTGTTCCTTACTTTCAAAACCCCCAATTTACAAGACTCATAACCAATAATAAGAACATACTTCCCTGCAATTACTTGAGAAGATAACCCAAGGTTTAAATACTCGGTTATCAATTTTAAAAAGGGGTTTGTTACTTGTGACAACCAAAACATTTGTAAGAAAGGTTGATTTCTTGGTTTAGTAACTATACTTGCAACGAGTATTTATTATAAATTCTAAACCATCAATCCTCAGTTCTTCAAAATGGCACCGTTGCCGGAAAATTGCAAACGTGTGCCTTATTATTGGTTATTGTAAATATTTACTCTTTGCTTGTTTATTTGTTTTTATTTTTGTTTTTTTTATTTTTTCTTTTTCATAAATTAAGAGGTTATTGGTTTTTATTTAGTTATTAAAAATTTTAAAAAAAAATTTCTTGGTGTTCATCTTGATCTTCAAGTTGTTCTTCGTGTTCATCTTGACCTTCAAGTTGTTCTTAGTTGTTTTCTTCATTTTGATCTAAAAATTTTAAGTTTGGTGTCATTTTATTGTTTTCCTCTTTCGTCATCAAATTCAAAAATTCAAAATTTAAAACTCAAATTTCAAATTTCAATTTTCAAAATTCAAATTAAAAAAAAATTTTAAAATTCAAATTTCAAAATTTCAAAATTTTGATTTTCAAAATTCAAATTTAAAAATTTAAAAATTCAAATTTCAAATTTCAAAATTTAAAATTTCAAAATTTAAATTTCAAAATTCAAATCTTTTTCAAAAATCATATCTTTTTCAAAATCTTATCTTATCTTATTTCAAAAATTAAATTTCAAAATTTAAATTTCAATAACCTTTTAATTTGAATTTGTTTTTATTTTCGTTTTTAATTTTTATTAGCTACCATGAATTCTTACCCCTCTCGCTTTGAGTTTGGTTCCAATGTTGTTGCAAGGAATGGAAATTATAACAGGAACATGCATCAAGGTCAAAATAATCAGAGATGGAAGGAGCCACGAGGATCTGATCAACGCTTTAGGCAATAACCCCCTCCAAGATACCATGGACCACGACCATTCCAGAATGCATGTCAAGACAATAGATATGGTGGACCCCCTTGTAGTTACCAACAAGCCCCATCATATGCCAATGAACCACCTCCTCAACATGACTTTGGACTACCATACTCACAAGCCCCCTACTACCAGACATCATCACATGATTCTAACCCGTATCCACCACACCAACCACCTTTTGAGCCATATGAACCATATATAGAACCACCCCAATTACTCCCAAGAACCACCACCTCAATATTTGCCATCTCCATATCCATCAATCCAAGAGCACTATGATCCTACTTATGATAGCCGAGCGCAACAAGAATCAAGGGATCATCTCACAAAAACATGTACAAAACTTCAAGCAACCCTTCGCCAACTGGATCAAGCGATAAATCGATTACCTTCCTGACGTTCGGACACTCAAGGAACCCACATGGCCTCATGTGGGCAATCTAATGAAGAACGTAGCATGAAAGAGATATTAGAAACTCCGGTGGACAGTGAGTAGCACGATTTTATATTAAAACAATTAGAGGAAGCTACGCCTGCCATTGAGGAGGAAGAAGTGGTTGAAGACTTAGGAGATGCTGAACCTCCATGGGAAAGTCAAGACATAGAACCTCCTTCCAAGGCGATTGAAATTGATACTGAGGAGGGTGTACAACCTCTAAGGAATATCATAGTTGAAGATTTGGAAGAGGTTGATCAAGAGATGGAGATTAAAGAAGAAGAAGCACAACCTCCCATGCCCTTGGAAAGCAGTAAAGAGAAGATTGAATTAGAAGAAAGCTACCAAGAGGAAGAGGTTGAAATTGAAGAAGCTTGCAAAGACGTGGAAGTTGTCAAAGAGCACAAGGGAGTGGAGCTTGAAATCACCTTGCCAAAGTTATTGGAGACCCCTCCCCCTAAGTTGCCATCATCCTTCACAACATTCAAGTGGCTACTGGAGATGGATGGTCAACTTAGAGCTCTTTGTGAGATTAAGAGTAAGAGGAAGATGGTCAGTGGTAAGAATTGTCTTGCAAAGTTCATTATGGTTGGAAGCTTTAAGTTTAAACGCGAAGGTTGGTGTAGAGCTCAATTGAATGGGTCTAGGAAGCTGTGTGGTAGCTGCAGTGAGAATTCAAATTACTTATCACCCAGCTGGAAAAATACAGATCCTGACAAAAATGGGTGTAAAAGCAAGATTTGGGATCTTGGAATCTGCTCTGACATTTGTCACCCCGGGAGCCTAAGGATTTGTTTGAAGCTTCTTAAGGGCTTTACATGCCTAGTTTGGGACCCCGGAGGTTACTGGAGATACAAACATTGATGGAGATTCCTGGATGAGTTCAAGCACAAGCCACCATAACAAAGAGCTCACCAAATGTCCAACTTAAGGACTTTACCTAAAAGTGCTAGGTGGGAGACAACCCACCATGGTATGATCGTTCCTTTTTCAGTTTTAATTCTAGTCTGTTTTGTTTGTTTTTAAGTTTTATTTTATTTCATTGGACCTGGAATCATGCATAACATTCATATTAGCATTGCATTCTGCATACTGCATTATTAAAAAAAAAAGAGAAGCACGCACGCGACGCGGCAGCGTCACTGACGCGTCCGCGTCGCCAGTGCATTGGGAAGAAAAAAATCGAACAGAGAGTCACGCGATAGCGTGGCTGGAGGCGTGCCTTTGGCACAAATTGATCCACGCGACTGCGTCGCTGACGCGTCCGCGTCATGTGGGAACTTTGGCCTCCCACGCGACCGCGTCACCCACGCGGCCGCGTGACATGAAAATCGACGTGAAAAGGGTGCATAGCCGAAAGTTATGCTGGAGTGGTGCTGGACTGGTGCTAAACGCCCAGCCTTACCACGCGGACGCATGGCTCATGCTTTCGCGTCACATCCCTGTCATGACCATTCACGCAATCGCGTCGACCACGCGACCGCGTCACCCTGGATTTTGGCAATACTAAGTTTTGAACAGAGAGTTGTGCGACCGCGAGGCTGCACTCGCGCCACTAGCACAAATCGAGTCACGCGATCGCGTGCCCCACGCGTCCGCGTCACCTAACCTTATCGCGCACCACGCGAGCGCGTCACCCACGCGACCGCGTCGCTTGCGCCGCATAGCTTACCCCAAATTGCCAAAATATCTTATCTTTTCTTCTCTAAATCCTTATTTTTCTTATCTTTTCTTATTTCTTTCTTCTTCCTTTCTTATTTTCCTTCACTTTCATTTAATTTAATTTAATTTATATGCATACTTTCATTCATTGCATATTTTTATTTTTCTTTTTCTAAATTTATTATTTTACTATTGGTGTTCAAATGTTCTTATTCAACTGTTACATCTTTTCTGGTATTTTCTTGGTGCTTAGTGACTTGTTTAATTCTGATTGAGTAATATTATTTAAATCAATGCCAATATTTTATATCTGTATTACTTTTGCATTGACATGAATTTATATTATCTCTCCTTCCCCACTCTCTTCCCCATTTTTGCAAATTTTGCACCATTGGTATGCCATGTGCTTCTATTGTTTTCTCACGTACATGTTGAAGCTTCCATGTAAATGAGACCCTTATCAGTTGGCATTAACCCACCCATACTTCATTTATGTTCTTATCTTTATTTCTGGATTACTTTCCTTCTTTTTCTCTTCTTTTAGGCTGGCCACCGAAGACGGAAAAAGGGAGAAACTTCTAAAAGAGGAGACAAACAAGTCCATCTGCACAATCCTTGAAGAAAAGCATCAGTTGAAACAGCCCGTCCACCTGTACCTCTTAGCGTGCACCGAGGACGGTGCAATCTTTAAGTGTGGGGAGGTCGATACCTGATCTCCATGGGTTAGCTATTTTCTTCTTTTCAAACACCATTGTTTTATTTTCTTTGTTTGTTCATTGTTGCATTTGCATGGTTAATTGCATGTTTATTTGATTTTGTGCATTTAGTTACTACTTGGATGAAGTAATATTTTCTTTTTCAAGAAATTTTTATAATATTTCACTAATTTAAATTGAAAAATTTTTGTGTTAAACTTGTTTGAAGTTGTATTTGGAACATAGTTTAAAAAGCTAAGAACACACAACCTGTGAGATGGTTGATCTTATTTATATGGTTACATTATTTAACCATAAATTTTTATTCTTGTGTGTTCTCTTCTCTATGATTGCAATCTTTACTTTGTTTTAGTCTATTTGTCCGCTATTTAGTATATTTACATGCTTGCATATGATTGAGGCCATCATTTGTTTTTGCTCACTTATCCCAAATAGCCTACCCTTCCATTTACCTTTGTTAGCCACTTTGAGCCTTTTAAACCCCCATTTATTCTATATTTTACCACATCACTAGTCTTAAACAGAAAAATAAATTAAATACCCCAATTAAATCTTTGGTTAGCTTAAGATAGAAATTGTGCATCAACTAAGTGTGGGGAAATTGTGGGAACATGGATTAATAAGGGAATTATCATGTTTCTAATTTATTTGAATATTGGGAATTTGGAAACCTACTCATAAAAAACCAAAATAGAAAAATAATGCAAATCCATGTGCATTGATAAGTTATGTTTATTTCTCTACAAAAAAAAGAGAAAAATCCAAAAATATTCAATAAATAAGTAAATAAATAAGGGGGCAACATTACCCCAATGCTAAGTTCATAAAAGATCAATGCACATGTGATAAAGGTAAAGAAATATCAAAAATTTGGTACATGAGTATGGGAATCATACAAAAGTAGGAATTATGGGTAGTTAGGCATGAATTTAACAGTATATAGAGTATATGTATATTAGATGAGAGCTTAGGTTAGTCAAAGATTCATATTATAGCTCACTTGGCCATATATATATATATACCCTCACCCTTACCTTAGCCCCATATATATATATATATAGTTGCATTCACATAGATAGGTTGCATTTCATACATTCTACCATTTCTCTTCACCTTTATAGCTTCTCTTGAGCTTAGCATGAGGACATGCTAATGTTTAAGTGTGGGGAAGTTGATAAACCACTATTTTATGGTTTATCTTGTGCTCAATTGAGTGGATTTTATCAATCTTTACCCACTTATTCATACTATTTGCATGGTTTTACATTTGCCTTCCTAATTATGTGCTTTGATTGAAAACATGCTTCTTTGGCCTTAAGTTCCCTATGTTTAATTCCTCTCTTATTACCATTAGATGCCTTGATATGTGTGTTAAGTGATTTCAGATATTACAGGACAGGAATGGCTCAGAGGATGGAAAGGAAGCATGCAAAAGTGGAAGGAATACAAGAAGTTGGAGAAATTGCTAAGCTGTCCAGCCTGACCTCTTCGCACTCAAACGGCTATAACTTTAGCTACAAAAGTCCAAACGACGCGGTTCCAGTTGCGTTGGAAAGCTAACGTCCGGGGCTTCTATTTGATATATAATATGCCATAGTTGCTCTGACGCTAAGCGACGCGAACGCGTACTCCACGCGGACACATCGCAGTGACGAAAAAATCAGCGTGTTTGAATTCGCAACCAGCGAATTCTGGGCTGTTTCTGACCCAGTTCTCGGCCCAGAAAACACAGATTAGAGGCTATAAAGTGGGAGAATGCATCCATTCATAATAACAAGCTTTCATATTCACAATTTTAGGATTAGATATAGTTTTTAGAGAGAGAGGTTCTCTCCTCTCTCTTAGGATTTAGTTTTACGATTTAGGATTATTTCTTCTTCATCACAGGTTCAATGTTCCTTTAATTTATTTTCTTACTTTTATTTTATTACTTTAATTGATATTTATCTTTCCAATTTATCTTATGCTACATTCATGTTATGATTTTCTTAATTAATATTATTTGAGGTATTTCAGTTTATGATTGTTCTATTCTATTTATGAATGCTTTTAATTTAATTTGGATATTTTCTTCCTTTTGGCTTTGGTTAAGTAATTGGTAACACTTGAGTTATCAAACTCATTGTTGACTGAAAATTGGAATTCTTCAAGAATTAATTCGCGATCCAATAACTCTAACTTTTCCCAAGGAGAGACTAGGACTTGAGGAATCAGAATTAATTCATCCACTTAACTTACATTCATAGTTAGAGGTTAACAAAGTGGGAGAAAAATCCAATTCTCATAAAAATTGATAAGGATAACCAGGATAGGACTTCCAGTTCTTATACCTTGCCAAGAGCTTTGTTATTTATTATTTTAACGACTTGTCATTTAAATTACTTGTTCCTTACTTTCAAAACCCCCAATTTACAAGACTCATAACCAATAATAAGAACATACTTCCCTGCAATTCCTTGAGAAGACGACCCAAGGTTTAAATACTCGGTTATCAATTTTAAAAAGGGGTTTGTTACTTTTGACAACCAAAACGTTTGTAAGAAAGGTTGATTGCTTGGTTTAGTAACTATACTTGCAACGAGTATTTATTTTAACTTCTAAACCATCAATCCTCAGTTCTTCACTGCCCCAAATATAGGTGACACGCACGCTTGAATCACGCGGACGCGTTACCTAGAAAAAATGCAATCCGCGCGAACGCGTGGACGACGCTCCCACGTGACTTTGCAACGACCTGTACGTACCAGAAATTGCTGGGGGCAATTTCTGAGCTATTTTTGACCTAGTTTTCGGCCTAAAAAACACAGATTAGAGGCTATATAGTGGGGGAATCAATCCATTCATTCAAACAACAATTCATACAACTTTCATAATTCACAATTTTAGGTTTTAGATGTAGTAGTTAGAGAGAGAGGTTCTCTCCTCTCTCTTAGGTTTTAGAATGAGGATTTCTCTTATTTTTGGTTATTTCTTCATTCCAGGTTCTATGTTTCTTTAATTTATGTTTCTCTTTTACTTTTAGATACTCTAATGTTTTTACTTGTTAATTACTTATGTTGCCAAATTGGCTTATGAATCTTTCCATGTTAGATTTGAATATTCTATTTAATATAATTTGAGGTATTTCAGATTTATGATTATTTTATTCTATTTATGATGCTTTCAATTTAAATTATATTTTTCCCCTTTTGGCTTTAGTTGAGTAATTGGTGACACTTGAGTTATCAGACTCAGCAGTTGATTAAAAATTGGAATTCTTGCTGATTGATTTGGATCGCTCTAAATCTAGTCTTTCCATAGGAGTTGACTAGGACTTGAGGATCAAATTGATTGGTCCATTTGACTTTCCTTTATTTAGTAAGGGTCAACTAAGTGGGAGCGATAAACAATTCTCATCACACCTGATAAGGATGACTAGGATGGGATTTCTAGTTCTCATACCTTGCCAAGAGTTTTTTTAATCATTAATTTATTTTTCTTGCCATTTAAATTCTTGTTTTCTATTTCAAAAAAAAAAAAAACCCAACGATACCCTTTTCCATAATCAATAATAAATCATACTTCCCTACAATTCCTTGAGAAGACGACCCGAGTTTTGAATACTTCTGTTATAAATTTTATTGGGTTTGTTTGAGTGACAACCAAATCTTTTGTACGAAAGGATTCTCTATTGGTTTAGAAACTATACTTACAACGCGATTATTCTTATAAAAATTCTAAACTAGCGGAAATCCGATTGTTAGCCTTTAAGATCTCTTATTTACATTTTGCTTAGATTCTCTCTGCTTTTGTTTTTAAAGAACTTATGATAGGTATTTAATCCTTTGGAAAACTTGCCTATAGAGGCCCTTGTGCATCTTTTGGGATAGATTTGGAGATATGGTTGTCAAACTGCTTTTATACTGTACCCTAGCCGACCTAAACTTCGCAGGTCACGACTAGTGGCTAAATATTTATGTTACCTATCTATATTTTGTTTATGTTATTCATCTCGATGGCATTATCTTTATATCGTCTCAGTTCACGCTTTACCTTCTTTTTATCAATACGTGAGTGTTACGACTTCGCGATTTAATTTTTACTCTTTTCAGGCTTCTCAATTAATACTCCTTTCAATTATACTTATAAATTATGTATTAAAATCTCCCTTGAGAGTCGTACCACCTTATTATCATTGACTTATGACTTGAGCATAAGGATTTGAATATTAGGGTGTTACATTATGGTATCAAAGCTGTTCATCATCGTGAGCCTAAGGGATGGAACTGCTTATGCTTCAATGCATACTCTGAGTATGTGCCTGTGCTAGTTAGGGTATCCGACTGATATGTCTAGCATGAAGTTCATGAGTATACCTTTGGTACTTTGAACCACTAGACTTCCGATATTGAGATTGATCAACTTGATATCGATTGTTTGTTGTGTATAGGAACCAAATGGCGCCTCGTGGATGCGGTTGAGGCTGTGAGAGAGGTCGTACTAGTACTTAGGGACCGGAAACCAACCCGAATAACCCAGTAAATTTTATTGCGGTGTTGGAGAACATGGTTGCTGCTATGCAGGCCACAACGGAGGCTCTTGGGCAACGGATAAACAATAATGGCAATGGCAGAAGTGGAGCTCAGGACCCGATGACACTGGAAACCTTCTTAAAGGTTAATCCACCTAAGTTCAAGGGAACCACCAATCCGACTGAAGCCGATACCTGGTTTCAGGCTTTGGAGCGAGCATTGCAAGCGCAGTTGGTACCTGAAGAGCAATGTGTTGAATTTGCTACCTGTCTACTCACTGAGGAAGCATCGCATTGGTGGCAGGGGGATGACCCTGTTACCTGAGATGCATTCCAGGTGGAATTTAATAAAAAGTTCTTTCCAAATTTTGCCAAGACGGCTAAGGAACTTGAGTTACTACAGCTAAAGCAAGGTGCTATGTCCGTATCTGAGTATACAGACAAATTTGAGGAGCTATTCAGGTTTTCTCGCATGTGTCAGGGAGCTCCGGGAGACTTTGAGGAATGGAAGTGCATTAAGTATGAAGGAGGGCTTTGGAGCGATATCTTAAGTTCAGTGGGACCAATAGAGATCTGAATTTTCTCAGAGTTGGTGAATAAAAGCAGAGTTACTGAAGAGTGTGTGAAAAAAGGTGGCTGCAGAGAAAGGAAGCCATAGGGAGCACAACCAAGGATTCGCACCAAGGGTCGAGAGTTTAAGGAGAGAGGATACACACAACACTTTCCCCAAGGACGGAAAAACTTTGCAACAAATGAGGAGTCCCAAGAGAACGGTAAGGGAAAATAGACAGTGGCTGCTTCAGATGTTTCAAGCTGTCAGAGATGTCGAAGTCATCACCTAAATAGGCCGTGCCGATTGGGGTTAGGTGTATGTTACAAGTACGGGTTACTAGGGCATGTATCAAGAAATTGCCAACAAGGTGGGAGTCAGGATGTGGGCCAATTGCGACAGTAAGATTGAGGTAATTGCAATAATCAAGTTTAAAGGACTGTGCATAATTTTATAATACCACGTTTACAATAAAACTGGGAATGTTGAGCTTAGTATTAGACTTAGAACCAAATCGGATGGTCTGAGTAGGGGTTTGCTTTAAAAAAAATGCTTTGGGCTTTAAATACCTGATAAGTTTAGGAAATTAATACAAATGGATAAATGCCTGCGATGTAAACGATTTTCTATTGAGATTAGTATGTTGTGTTTGTTATTTAATTGGTTGATTTCTGGATTTTTGGTGAAATGGATTGAATCCATGACTTTTAGTTTCCTTTGATTTAAATAGATAAAGAATGGTCCTAAATGATGGATTTGGAAACGTTGATTTGAAATGTTGGTTTTGATTGAGTTGAGGTTGAAAGGAGGGGACCCGTGACAGGTGGCAAACTCCAGTTTTTAAGGCAGGTGAGTTGATTTCTAAAAACGAAGAGAGTTTTGATTAATTAGTCAAAGACTTTAAAACAGTAATTTATATATAAATTCGAGGATTTGGGAATAAGAAAGTAAATCTGGGGGTTATGCTTGGAGTTGAGCAGTGATTAGTGGTAATTGGCTTGACAGAGAGAGAGGATATTGATGGAGTATGATTAAGGTATGGTGATAATTTTTGGTTGATTATAGTGATATGGGAGGATGACTATGATTAATGATGACGGTGATATTATTGATGACATGATTTGAGATTTAATAAGATGTGAGTTGATGAGATGATGAAAGTAATGAACGAGACTGTTGGTTGGCGTTGGACAAATGATTGAGGTCCTCGGAGATAAAGGAATCAGAGTGCCTCAATGGAAGTGCGCAGAGTAAAAAGACCTTGGGACTACTATGTGTTTGATATAAAGGCAGACTACGCTCACGTACTCGTGGTGGCGGATGGAATTTTCGAGGGCAAAAACTTTTGTTAAGGGGGTAGAATGTAAAACCCGGTCAAATCGTAATTAATTAAATAATAAATCAAATAGGAGCGAATATGGTTAGAAAATTTAGCAATTGGAATTTGATAATTTAAATATGATATTTAGACTCAGTGAATTTTTTTTAGTCGGAAAACATAATTTTCTAAATAAAAATGCGCACTGAAAATTTGATCAGCAGTACCGGCTGCGATCTGTCTGATACTGTAGCTGAGAAAATTAATTAGAAGTGAATAATTTTACGAAATTAGAATTTATAATTTGGAAAGATAGAAATATTTAAAATACGATTTAAAACTCTAATCTTAAAGGTTTTGGCCAAAAATTGGGCCAACGGACTAAACCAAGTGAACCGGGCCCATGACCCAACATATATAAACACTAGTTATGAGCATTTCAGTTCATTAACCCTAAAGAAAGGGTGTGGGGTGCTGAAATAGAGAAGAGAGGAAAAGGAGAGAAAATCCTAACTCCATCAAACTTCAAATCACCACAACTTTTGATCTGGAACTCCGATTGACGAGCCATTTACGACCACGCATCGCTCTTCTCATCCTCTACAATTCTATCTAAGTTTTGTGGTGAGTATTCCATTGTCCTCTGCCCAGTTTTCGTTTTTCTTCTTAAATTTGAATTTGGTTATGGGTGTTGAGTAATTTTATGATAGTGGTTGTTTAGGAGTGCTCTAGTATGAGCCATTTGTGAGTTCCATCAACCAATTTCTGGGTTAAGATAAGGAATCCTCTAACCCTTATGATTTATCAATTTTATGAACCCTAGGTTGATTATAAGTGTGAAAATTAATTTAGAGTATTGGGTGATTTTGGTGCACAATTGGAAGATTGATATCGCTTGTGGAGTTTTGGTGAGGCTTAGAGCTAAGGTTGGTGGAGACTTCCAAAGAAGAGGCTCATTTGGTTTGGCTCCAATAGGTACGATTTAACTTTCATTTAAGTACCGTGTGGTGTGATGAGAATTCCTAGGCTAGATGCCCCTAGGATTAAGTTTGGATTGTGTAAATGGTTGGTACTAATATGTATAGTTGATATGTAATGTAAATGAATGATTGGGTTGAGAATTGTGTGAATTTATATGTTTGGTGTGTTGAGAATTTGCTGAATTGGATAATGAATATTAGTTTGTGAAATATGCATTTAAATTGTGAATTTAGGCCGGAGGATGAAAAGAGGTAAGAAAGGTAAGTGATGCGTGTATTGTGTGATGTCTTATGAGATTGAATGGAATTGTGATTGATGTTATTTGGTTACAATGAATTGCACGGATTACGTTGTTATTGGTTTTGAGGGAGGAATTGATGTCTTTGTTGATAATGCATGTGAGTTGTATATGATATATGGATTTACATGTATTGGGGGTTGATGGAATTGGTATTGTTGGAACTTGAGATGTGGAATGAAATATAGGATATGGTATTTGTTTGAAATTGAGTTATTTGATTGAGATTGGTCAAAATGGTGGATTGGTGGATTGTGAATTTAATTAGAATGTTGAAAAGATGAGTTGAGGAGGCTTGAGGTTGATTTTGGTAAGTTTTGGTTGGTTTTAAAAAGGTTTGAAATTGGTTTGTGTTGAAAATTTAGTTTTTGTTGGTTTTTGTGAAAGTTGTGATTTTGGTCTACTTGGACGGAGCATATCTTGGTCTTCGGATCCTCGATTTTTATCAAACTTGTTTAGAAATAAATTCATCCTTTGAGTTCTAAATTTTTATAGTATGCATGACGAACAAATTTTTGCTAGTAAATAAATTCACAAATATAATCGCGTTGTAAGTATAGTTTCTAAACCAACAAAGAATCCTTTCGTACAAAAACTTGTTTGTCACTTAAGCAAACCCAATAAAATTAATAACCGAAGTATTTAAACCTCGGGTCATGTCTCAAGAAATTGCAGGGAGGTGTATTTATTATTGGTTATGAGATTGTACCTTTTTGGGTTTTTGAAAGGTTGAACAAGGAAAGTAAATTACAAGAAAGTAAATTAATAATTAAGAAAACTCTTGGCAAGGTATGAGAACTAGACGTCCTATCCTAGTTATCATTATCAATTGTGATGAGACTTGTTCATTGCTCCTACTTAGTTAACCCTTACTAAATAAAGGAAAGTCAAGTGGACTAATCAATTTGATTCCTCAAGTCCTAGTCAACTCCTAAGGAAAGACTAGCTTAGAGGGATCCAAATCAACCAGCAACTTTCAATTAACAATCAATAAAGGAGTTTGATAACTCAAGCATCTCCAATTAATCAATTCAAGCTAAGAATGTAAAAATCTAAATTAAAATCATGAATATGAAATACCTCAAATTACATTAAATAAAGAAATCAAATCTAACATGGAAGGTTCATAAACCAAATTGGAAAAATAAATAAACTAGAATGCTAGAATAAATAAAAGTAGAAGAGAAACTAAATTAAAGGAACATTAAACCTGGAATTGAGAAGAAATAAACCTAAAACTAAGAGAATTCCTAAAACCTAGATAGAAGAGAGAGTCTCTCTCTCTAGAAAACTACATCTAAAATCTAAATTGTCGTGAATTGATGAATGACTGAATGCTTTCGTGATTCCACCATTCTGCAGCCTCTATTCTGTGTTCTCGGGCTTGGAATTGGGCCAAAAAAGGAGTCCAGAAATCGCCCCCAGCACTTTCTGCACGTGGCGCATGTCACGCGTACGCGTAGGTCACGCATGCGCGTCATTTGGCGAATTTCCTTGTCATGCGTACGCGTCGCTTATCTTCTGTGCTAGGCACGCGTACGCCTCGCCCATGTGTGCGCGTCACTGCCAGCTTCTCAAAACTTCATTTTTCGTGTTCCTTTCAATTTTGCATGTTTCCTTTCCATCCTCTAAACCATTCCTGCCTTATAAAGCCTGAAAACACTCAACATACAGATCACGGCATCGAATGGTAATAAAGGATATTTAAAATTGACAGTTTAAAGGCCCAAGAAACATGTTTTCAACTATATCACAGAATAAGGAAGGATTTGTAAAACCATGCAAATTATATGAATAAGTGGGTGAAGAATTGATAAAAACACTCAATTGAACACAAGATAAATCATAAAATAGTGGTTTATCACTTGTCCCCAAGCAAATAAAAACAAAGTAAGATAAAAAGAAGAGTAAGATACAATAAATCTCAGAGTTTCCAATGAAGCTTAGTTTCAATTAGATGAGCACGACTTAGTAGCTTTTTGCTTTTGAATAGTTTTGGCATCTCACTATCCATTGAAATTCAGAAGTATTGGTCTCTTTAGGAACTTAGAATCTAGATGATATTATTGACTCTCCTAGTTTAGTTCTTTTTTATTCCTGAACACAGCTTTTTAGAGTCTTGGCCGTGGCCCTAAGCACTTTGTTTTCCAGTATCACTACCGGATACATAAATGCCACAGACACTTAACTAGGTGAACCCTTTCGGATTATGATTCAGCTTTGCTAGAATCCCCAGATAGAGGTGTCCAGAGTTTTTAAGCACACTCTTTTTTCTTTGGATCACGACTTTAACTGCTCAGTCTCAAGCTTTTTACTTGACACCTTCACACCACAAGCATATAGTTAGGGACACTTTTCAATGGAAGTGCTTAGCCCAAGATTTTACTCCTTTTAGGCCCTCCTAACCGTTGATGCTCAAAGCATTAGATCTTTTTACCCTTGCCTTTTGGTTTAAAGGGTTATTGGCTTTTTGCTCTTGCCTTTTGGTTTAAAGAGCTATTGGCTTTTTCTGCTTTTTATTTTTTTT
>NC_029791.2:45273939-45335339 GCF_000816755.2 Arachis ipaensis | reverse complement strand
GTCCTATCCTAGTTATCCTTATCAATTGTGATGAGAATTGTTCATTGCTCCCACTTAGTTAACCCTTACTAAATAAAGGAAAGTCAAGTGGACTAATCAATTTGATTCCTCAAGTCCTAGTCAACTCCTAAGGAAAGACTAGCTTAGAGGGATCCAAATCAACCAGCAACTTTCAATTAACAATCAATAAAGGAGTTTGATAACTCAAGCATCTCCAATTAATCAATTCAAGCTAAGAATGTAAAAATCTAAATTAAAATCATGAATATGAAATACCTCAAATTACATTAAATAAAGAAATCAAATCTAACATGGAAGGTTCATAAACCAAATTGGAAAAATAAATAAACTAGAATGCTAGAATAAATAAAAGTAGAAGAGAAACTAAATTAAAGGAACATTAAACCTGGAATTGAGAAGAAATAAACCTAAAACTAAGAGAAATCCTAAAACCTAGAGAGAGGAGAGAGCCTCTGATGAGCGGATAATTTATACGCATTTTGGCATTGTTTTTACATAGTTTTTAGTATGATTTAGTTAGTTTTTAATATATTTTTATTAGTTTTTAAATAAAAATCACATTTTTGGACTTTACTATGAGTTTGTGTGTTTTTCTGTGATTTCAAGTAATTTCTGGCTGAAATTGAGGGACTTGAGCAAAAATCAGATTCAGAGGCTGAAGAAGGACTGTAGAGGCTGTTGGATTCTGACCTCCCTGCACTCAAAGTGGATTCTGACCTCCCTGCACCCAAATGGCGCACTCTCAATTGCGTTGGAAAGTAGACATCCAGGGCTTTCTAGCAATATATAATAGTCCATACTTTGCCCGAGTTTAGATGACGCAAACTGGCGTTCAACGCCAGCTTTCTGCCCTATTCTGGCGTTAAACGCCAGAAACAGGTTGCAAAGCAGAGTTAAACGCCAGAAACAAGTTACAAACTGGAGTTTAACTCCAAGGAAGACCTCTACACATGAAAGCTTCAATGCTCAGCCCAAGCACACACCAAGTGGGCCCGGAAGTGGATTTCTGCATCATTTACTTATTTCTGTAACCCTAGTAACTAGTTTAGTATAAATAGAACTTTTTACTATCATGTTAAGAATCTTTGGATCATTTTTAGATCTTTGGAACATTTTTCCTTAGACTTGGGGGCTGGCCATTCGGCCATGCCTGGACCATTATCACTTATGTATTTTCAACGGTAGAGTTTCTACACACCATAGATTAAGGTGTGGAGTTCTGCTGTTCCTCATGAATTAATGCAAAGTACTATTGTTTTTCTATTCAATTCAAGTCTATTTCTTCTCTAAGATATTCATTCGCACACAAGAACATGATGAATGTGATGATTATGTGACGCTCATCATCATTCTCACTTATGAACGCGTGCCTGACAAATACTTCCGTTCTACATGCAAACAAGGTTGAATGCATATCTCTTAGCCTCCTGATCTACGATCAGAGTCTTCGTGGTATAGGCTAGAATTATTGGCGGCTATTCTTGAGATCCGTAAAGTATAAACCTTGTCTGTGGTATTCCGAGTAGGATCTGGGAAGGGATGGCTGTGACAAGCTTCAAACTCGCGAGTGTTGGGCGTAGTGACAGACGCAAAAGGATTACTGAATCCTATTCCAGTATGATTGAGAACCGACAGATGATTAGCCGTACGGTGACAGCGCATTTGGACCATTTTCACTGAGAGGACGGGATGTAGCCATTGACAATGGTGATGCCCAACATACAGCTTGCCATGGAAAGGAGTATGAATGATTGGATGAAGACAATAGGAAAGCAGAGGTTCAGAAGGAACACAATCATCTCCATACGCTTATCTGAAATTCTCACCAATGAATTGCATAAGTATCTCTATCCTAGTTTATATTTTAATTATATTTTAACTCTCAATTCACCATAACCATTTGAATCCGCGTGACTGAGATTTACAAGGTGACCATAGCTTGCTTCAAGCTGACAATCTCCGTGGGATCGACCCTTACTCACGTAAGGTTTATTACTTGGACGACCCAGTGCACTTGCTGGTTAGTTGTGCGAAGTTGTGACAAAGAACTAAGATTATGAACGTGCGTATTAAGTTTTTGGCGCCGTTACCAAGGAATGAACGATCACGATTTCGTGCACCAAGTTTTTGGCGCCGTTGCCGGGGATTGTTCGAGTTTGGACAACTGACGGTTCATCTTGTTGCTCAGATTAGGTAATTTTATTTTAATTTTAAGATTTTTTATTTTTATTATTTTTATTTTTATTTTCGAAAAATTTAAAAAAAAAATATTTTTATAAAATAAATAAATTATTCTATGGCTTCAGAATTTTTAAGAATGAATTCTAGAGTTTCATGATGATCTGTTGAAGTCTGGCTGGCTGTAAAGCCATGTCTAATCCTTTGGACTGAGGTTTCAACTATCATTAGAGAAGAGCTTCTTTGCCTTTCTCAGCAATTTAGCTTTTGTATGTAATGATCTGCTAAAGCTTGGCTGGCCATTGGCCATGTCTAGTGTTTTGGACCGGAGCTTTCACTGAAAGCTTGGCTGGCTAGTAAGCCATGTCTAATTCCTGGGCCGGAGCTTTAGACTAACATTGCATGATTTCTGGAATTCTCATTAGAAATTTTGAAGTCCTTATTTTTCTTTTTCCAATTAATTTTCGAAAAATCCAAAAAAATTAATAAAATCATAAAAACCAAAAAAATTTTGATGTTTCTTGTTTGAGTCTTGTGTCAATTTTTAAGTTTGGTGTCAATTGCATCTTTTTAATTTCATAAAAAATTTTCGAAACTCATGCATGTTGTTCTTCATGATCTTCAAGTTGTTCTTGATGATCTTCTTTGTTTGATCTTTGCATTTTCATGTTTTGAGTCTTTTCTTGTTTTTCATATGCATTTTCAATCTATTAGTATCTAAAGTTTGAAAATTTCTAAGTTTGGTGTCTTGCATGTGTTTCTTTTCTTAAAAATTTTCAAAAATAAGTTCTTGGTGTTCATCTTGACATTCAAAGTGTTCTTGGTGTTCATCTTGACATTCAAAGTGTTCTTGCATGCATCATGCGTTTTGATTCATAATTTTCATGTTTTGAGTCTTTTGGTTGTTTTTCTCTTTCTTCATTAAAAATTCAAAAATCAAAAAAATTATCTTTCCCTTTTTATCTCATAAATTTTCGAAAATTTGAGTTGACTTTTTCAAAACTTTTTAAAATTTAGTTGTTTCTTATGAGTCAAGTAAAATTTTCAATTTAAAAATTCTATCTTTTTCAAATCTTTTTCAAAAATCAAATCTTTTTCATTTTTCTTTCATAATTTTGAAATTTTCAAAATTTATTTTCAAAATCTTCCTCTTATTTCTATTTCATATTTTTGAAATTAATGCTAACAATTAATGTGATTGATTCAAAAATTTTAAGTTTGTTACTTGCCTAGTAAGAAAGATTCAATCTTTAAATTTTAAAATCATATCTTTTTGTTTCTTGTTAGTCAAGTAATCAACTTTAATTTTCAAAATAAAATCTTTTTAAATTTCTTTTTCAAATATTTTTCATTTTTCATTCCAATAATATCTTTTTCAAAACTTAATTTCAAAATCTTTTCTAACTTCTTATCTTTTCAAAAAATTGATTTTCAAATCTTTTTCAATTAACTACTTGGCTTTTTGTTTGATTTTAAAAAATTTTTTATTTCAATCATATCTTTTTCAAAACAACCTAACTACTTTTCTCTCTCTAATTTTCGAAAACTACTAACCCCTTTTTCAAAATTCTTTATATTTTTGAAATTAATGCTAACAATTAATGTGATTGATTCAAAAATTTTAAGTTTGTTACTTGCCTAGTAAGAAAGATTCAATCTTTAAATTTTAAAATCATATCTTTTTGTTTCTTGTTAGTCAAGTAATCAACTTTAATTTTCAAAATCAAATCTTTTTAAATTTCTTTTTCAAATATTTTTCAAAATAAATTTCAATCACATCTTTTTCAAAATCAATTTCAAAATCTTTTCTAACCTCTTATCTTTTCAAATCTTTTTCAATTAACCACTTAACTTTTTGTTTGATTTTAAAAGTTTACTATTTCAATCATATCTCTTTCAAAACCACCTAACTACTTTTCTCTCTCTTATTTTCGAAAATTACTAACCCCTTTTTCAAAATTTGTTTTAATTAACTAATTGTCTTAAATTTTAATTTAATTTTATTTTCCATCTTAAATTTCGAATTCTAACTAATAGTCAACATAAAAACAAAAAAAAAATATTTTTCACTTTATTTTTAATTTTCGAATTTTCCTCTCTCTCATCTCCTTCTATTTATTTATCTACTAACACTTCTCTTCTACTCAAAAATTTGAACCAACTCTTCTCCTCTGTGTTTGAATTCTTAACTTTTCTTTCTTCCATCCTTCTCTTCTTATACTCATATAAGGAATCTCTATACTATGACATAGAGGATTCCATATTTTCTTTTCTGTTCTCTTCTTTTTCGTATGAGCAGGAACAAGGATAAGAAAATTCTTGTTGAAGTTGATTCTGAACCTGAAAGGACTCTAAAGAGGAAGCTAAGTGAAGCTAAAGCACAACTCTCTAGAGAAAATCTGACAGAAATTTTCGAAAAAGAAGTAGACATGGCCGAAAATAATAATAATGGTGGAGATGCAAGGAAGATGCTTGGTGACTTTACTACACCAAATTCCAACTTACATGGAAGAAGCATCTCAATCCCTGCCATTGGAGCAAACAATTTTGAGCTAAAGCCTCAATTAGTTTCTCTGATGCAACAGAATTGCAAGTTTCATGGACTTCCATCAGAAGATCCTTTTCAGTTCCTAACTGAATTCTTGCAAATTTGTGATACTGTTAAGACCAATGGGGTTGATCCCAAGGTCTACAGGCTTATGCTTTTCCCATTTGCTGTAAGAGACAGAGCTAGAATATGGTTGGACTCTCAACCTAAAGATAGCCTGAACTCTTGGGATAAGCTGGTCACGGCTTTCTTAGCCAATTTCTTTCCTCCTCAAAAGCTTAGCAAACTTAGAGTGGATGTTCAAACCTTCAAATAAAAAGAAGGTGAATCCCTCTATGAAGCTTGGGAGAGATACAAGCAACTGACCAAAAAGTGTCCTTCTGACATGCTTTCAGAATAGACCATCCTGGATATATTCTATGATGGTCTGTCTGAATTAGCTAAGATGTCATTGGACCATTCTGCAGGTGGATCCATTCACCTAAAGAAAACGCCTGCAGAAGCTCAGGAACTCATTGACATGGTTGCAAATAACCAGTTCATGTACACTTCTGAAAGGAATCCTGTGAGTAATGGGACGCCTCAGAGGAAAGGAGTTCTTGAAATTGATACTCTGAATGCCTTATTGGCTCAGAATAAAATATTCACTCAGCAAGTCAATTTGATTTCTCAGAGTCTGAATGGATTGCAAGCTGCAACCAACAGTACTAAAGAGGCATCTTCTGAAGAAGAAGCTTATGATCCTGAGAACCCTGCAATAGCAGAGGTGAATTACATGGGAGAATCCTATGGAAACACCTATAATCCCTTATGGAGAAATCATCCAAATTTCTCATGGAAGGATCAACAAAAGCCTCAACAAGGGTTTAATAATGGTGGAAGAAACAGGTTTAGCAATAGCAAGCCTTTTCCATCATCCTCTCAGCAACAGACAGAGAATTCTGAGCAGAGTCTATCTAGCTTAGCAAATATAGTCTCTGATCTATCTAAGGCCACTCTAAGTTTCATGAATGAAACAAGGTCCTCTATTAGAAATTTGGAGGCACAAGTGGGCCAACTGAGTAAAAGAGTCACTGAAACTCCTCCTAGTACTCTCCCAAGCAATACAGAAGAGAATCCAAAAAGAGAGTGCAAGGCCATAACCTTAGTTGGTGTGGCCGAACCCAGAGAGGAGGAGGAGGACATGAATCCTAGTGAAGAAGACCTCCTGGGACGTTCACTGACCAATAAGGAGTTTTCCTTTGAGGAACCAAGGGAATCTGAGGCTCATCTAGAGACCATAGAGATTCCATTGAACCTCCTTTTACCATTCATGAGCTCTGATGACTATTCATCTTCTGAAGAAGATGAAGACATTGTTCAAGGGCAAGCTGCCCAGTATTTAGGAGCAATCATGAAGCTGAATGCCAAGCTATTTGGTAATGAGACTTGGGAGGACGAGCCTCTATTGCTCATTGATGAACTAAATATCTAGGTTCATCACACTTTAGCTCAAAAGAAACAGGATCCTGGTAAATTCCTAATTCCCTGTAACATAGGCACCATGACCTTTGAGAAGGCTCTGTGTGACCTGGGGTCAGGCATAAACTTAATGCCACTCTCTATAATGGAAAAACTAGGAATCTTTGAGGTACATGCTGCCAAATTCTCATTAGAGATGGTAGACAAATCCATGAAACAGGCTTATGGATTAGTAGAAGACTTGTTAGTAAAGGTTGAAGGCCTTTACATCCCTGCTAATTTCATAATCCTAAACACTGGGAAGGATGAGGATGAATCCATCATCCTTGGAAGACCCTTCCTAGCCACAGCAAAAGCTGTGATTGATGTGGACAGAGGAAAGTTGGTCCTTCAATTGAATGAGGACTACCTTATATTTAAGACTCAAGGTTCTCCTTCTGTAACCATGGAGAGGAAGCATGAAAAGCTTCTCTCACTGCAGAGTCAACCAAAGCCCCCACAGTCAAACTCTAAGTTTGGTGTTGGGTGGTCCCAACAATGCTCTGAACATCTGTGAGGCTCCATGAGAGCTCACTGTCAAGCTATTGACTGTAAAGAAGCGCTTGTTGGGAGGCAACCCAATGTTATTTAATTATATCTATTTATTTTCTATTGTTATTTTATGTTTTTTTTAGGTTGATGATCATGTAGAGTCACAAAAACTACTGAAAAATCAAAAACAGAATGAAAAACAGCATTAAAAATAGCTCACCCTGGAGGAAGAGCTTACTGGCGTTTAAACGCCAGTAAGAAGCATCAAACTGGCGTTTAATGCCAGAAAGAAGCATCAAGCTGGCGTTAAACACTAGAAACAAGCACCAGACTGGCGTTTAACGCCAGAACAGAGCATGGAATTGGCGTTAAACGCCAGAAACAAGCAGCAAGCTGGCGTTTAATGCCAGACATGCATTCTAAGGGCGTTTTGCATGCCTAATTGGAGTAGGGATGCTAAGTCCTTGACGAATGATTGAGATCCTCGGAGATAAAGGAATCAGAGCGTCTCAACGGAAGTGCGCAGAGTAAAAAGACCTTGGGACTACTATGCATTAGATATAAAGGCAGACTACGCTCACGTACTCGTGGTGGCGGATGGAATTTTCGAGGGCAAAAACTTTTGTTAAGGGGGTAGAATGTAAAACCCGCTCAAATCGTAATTAATTAAATAATAAATCAAATAGGAGCGAATATGGTTAGAAAATTTAGCAATCGGAATTTGATAATTTAAATATGATATTTAGACTTAGCGAATTTTTTTTAGTCGAAAAACATAATTTTCTAAATAAAAATGCGCACTGAAAATTTGATCAGTGTAACAGCCCAGACCACCCGCTAGCACGATATTGTCCGCTTTGGCACACATGGCCTCACGGTTTTGCTTTTGACGATAGGGATGCTAGCCGAAGCCCCCCACACTCACTCGTCAAAACGCGTCATGCTAGGGAGAGGTATCCACACCCTTATAAGGCATGCTTCGTTCCCCTCCCCAACCGATGTGGGCCTTACAATCCACCCCCTAAGGGAGTCCAGCGCCCTCGCTGGCACATCGATCCGGGTTCTGGCTCTGATACCATCTGTAACAGCCCAGACCACCCGCTAGCACGATATTGTCCGCTTTGGCACACAAGGCCTCACGATTTTGCTTTTGACGATAGGGATGCTAGCCGAAGCCCCCCATACTCACTCGTCAAAACGCGTCATGCTAGGGAGAGGTATCCACACCCTTATAAGGCATGCTTCGTTCCCCTCCCCAACCAATGTGGGCCTTACAATGTAACACCCTACCATACATAGTCTTATGCTTAAGTCATAATTCAGAGATGACAAGGTATTACGACCTCTAAAATAAAAATTTAGTATATATAGTAGTATGAATGATTGATTATAACTAGGAGCCTTAGTAGAAAAAGGGGGTAGACAAAAACCGTAACTCGAAAGCGCAACACTCCGAATCGATAACGTAGCGAACGGGGATAAGCTAACACAAGATTATGTATATACAAAGGAGTGTCAAAAACAGGAATATCAAAAATAAGGAAACCACAAAATATACATATAATAAAAATAAGGAAACCCCAAAGGAAACCCAAAGGGACACAAATACAGAAGCCTATTCTCCAAAATCTCCTATAAGAGGAGTCATCACAGTTTGTATTATGTAATGGAGATAAAAGTATCTAAGCAAAACATATAAACCAAAACAGAGTCCCGAGAACAAAGGATCTTCGCAAATCCAGAAGTCTCCAGCATGCCTCAACGAGAAGCCTCACGTCCTGCATCTGAAAAACCACAAAATCCGCATGGGTGAGAACCAGAGGTCCTCAGCATGGTAACAGCTTCCACATATATAATACATAATAATAGAGGAAAGCCGAAGGCAATCCTAGAACTTCCTCCAGATAATATCAAAGCTTATAAACAAGCTAAACCATAAGTGGCAACTGACTAAGGATCCTTCAGTCTAACTAATACTTCCCTTTCCAATTCCTTCAGACCTCCCAACCACCAGCAGGAGTATAATATAGCAAACACAGTTATATCAGACAAGAGATTTACAAATAGAAACAGATAAGGCATTTACACAATTAGCAAGTAATATGCAATCAAATAGGCAATCTCAAACAATTCATGTAGTATGCTTATGATGCATGCCTGTCCCTAGTGGCTGATGATATCATCTGTGGGTTATAGAGCCAACCCGACAAGTCCTGGTAGCTAACCATTGGACTGTCCCTTTGTCGTGCATCCCCAACTCGAGTTATACTCATCATAAACTTGATCATAATCATGATCCATATCCATCACCCTCACTGGTGAATATTTACGAGGGCGAGCTCATCCGGGCCTTTCACAGTGCCCGGCCACACTTACGACATAGGGTCAAAAGAGCTTCGAGTCTCAACCTGGAGCACGTGGTGGCTAGCCACTGCTTCCTTCCAGGGAAACCCTCATCTCCGTTAGTGGAAGTGCAACATTCACATTTATCAATGTTTCAGCATAAACATGCATTCAATCTCATCCATGGATCGTCATCCATCTCAGCCATCCGGCTCACGGTTCAGTCTAGAACCAGCCAATATTCATATCATACACAGCCATTCCGGCTCACGGTTCAGTCTAGAACCAGCCAATATATTAGCAATTGTGGCCCTTCGGCCCATGGCATAACAAGCACTTCCACCGCCATCCTCTGCATCTCACATAATCATCTTTGATCCTCATTGATCATTCATTTTTCCCTTGCTTCACTCGCAAGTTACCACATTCACTAGCTCCTTGTCTCATTGCTAGGCATATCATAATGATTTAAGACATAAGTGGTGAGATCGGAGGCTTAGAAGTATGAAATTTGGCTTTTAAAACTCAAAAATCAACTTTGGGATGAAAACAGGGCCACGCGTACGCGCACTCCACGCGCACGCGTGGATGGCCACAAAACTCATCGACGCGCAAGCGTCATACGCGCTGACGCGTGGGTTGAAAAATAGCCAAACGACGCGCAAGCGTTAGCCACGTGCACGCGTGGGTGCTCTTGCGCCTCAGGCACACAACTGGCACAACCCTGGCACAACTCTCTGGAAAATGGCTAGGCATCTGATGCAGCGCATCGACGCGCTCGCGCACACCACGCGCACGCGTGGATGGTGCTTTCTCGAAGAACGGCGCGTACGCGCCAAGTGCGCCTACGCGCGGAGGGTCATTCTGCTAAAAATTTTCTAAGTTAAAAGCTGCAGAATTTACAGATCCAACCCCCAATCTTCCGACGGACATAACTCTCTCTTTTTAAATCGTTTTTCACCCGTTCTTCGAACGGCATGGACATCCCGGATCCAATTTCATTTCTAAATAGATTTGGCATAAATCAGAGATCCGTAGTCCAAGTTATGTCCCGTCAAAGTATGCCCAAAAACCATGTTTTCATACAAAACCACATAGTGCCATTTTCAAAATAAGCCTTTTTCAACTCTTTTCAAAATCAACCAAAACATGCCAATTTCAACCCTATTTGAAATCAATTAAAATGTTCCAAAAATCAACATCAAGCCATCCTCAACTCACACATTGACACTTTACCAAAATTCCCAAAATCACCATCCAACCATTTTAACCCTTCTCAATCAAATGGCTAAAGGACAAACACAATATCATGTCATACATCCTTCCTCATCCCAATTTCCAATAATACCACTTCCAATCAATCATTATTATACTTAATCAACATCATACTCACAATCAACATGGTACCACCCATTAATTCAACCTCAATCATCCATCAAGCATATATCACAACATGCATTTCTCACATATCACACAATCAAGGCATCAATATTCATAATCACATATATGAACACATCATATATCTCAACCATTCAACAACATCAACAATTCAATGCCTATCTTAGGGCCTCTAGCCTAAGTATTTCCTACCACATTACATATTAGATACGGGAAACCGAAACCATACCTTAGCCGATTTCCCAAGCTCAACCGTAGCACTTCCAAACCACTTGTCCACAAGCTCTCAAGGTATCAACACCTCCAAGAACATATTTTTATCACACAAACCCTCTTTCAAGCTTTCCAAAATCACCAATCAAGCTCCAATATCCACATATACACAACCTAAGCCACAATCATCATACCCATACACAACATCTCAATACCCAACATCATAGAACAACAAATTACACTAGGGTTGAGAATCTTACCACACCCAAGGTCCAAGGAGACAAGATTAACCTTCTCCTTCAAGAGAGTTGGGTCCTATAACATCAAAGAGCCCAAAATCTCAACATTTTTGCTCATGAAACTCGAAATCAAGGCTGGAAGTTCGAAGAGCAAAACGTGGCTTACCTCTAGATTGATTGTATGGGTTTTGTAGAGCTCTCCGCGGTAAACACGTGACCACAAACAGAGCGGCAATCGGAGCTCTAGATCAAAAGTTATGGTGGTTTGAAGATCAACCAAGGGAGAGAACTTGAGAGAGTGTTCTTCCCCCCTCCATACCTATTTTCAGCGTGTGAGTGTGTCAAGTGAGGAGAGAGAGTGCTGAAAACTAGGGTTTTAGTTTAGTTATGTTGGGCCAAGGGCCCACTTTGGGTCCGATTGGTCCGGTTTGGCCCGTTCGGTCCAATCTTGGTCCGATTTCTATAAAATTGGTACCGAAATTCTCGTCTCAATCTCCTCTATCATATTAAGCCATAAAAATAACATTTTTGGCTTTCTAGAATAAATTCTCATTTATGGGTTAATTAGCCATTAATTAACCGGGTCTTACATTCTACCCACCTAATTAGGAATTTTGCCCACAAAATTCAAATTCAATTTCCTGAGAATAAGTGCGGATAATCCGTTCTCATCTCCGACTCAATTTCCCAAGTGTGTTCCTCAACACCGCCTCGACTCCAAGCCACTTTGACTAGTGAAACCTCTTTTCCACGCAAGCATTTGATACTAGTATCATCGATTCTGACTGGAGCCACTGGAAGCGTCAAATCCTCTCTTAACTGAACCGATTCAGGTTCCAACACATGGCTAGCATCAGGAGTGTACTTCCGAAGCTGCGACACGTGAAACACGTCATGTAGGTTTGAAAGATGAGGTGGTAGAGCCATCCGATATGCCACCCGCCCAATCCTCTCCAGGATCTGAAATGGACCAATGTAACGAGGATTCAACTTCTTCGCTTTAATCGCCTTACCTACTCCTGTGGTCGGGGTAACCTTCAGAAAAACATGATCTCCTTCCTCAAATTCCAAGGGCTTCCGCCTCTGATCGACGTAACTCTTTTGGCGACTCTGCGCCGTAAGCATCCTATCTCGGATTTTCTTAACTTGTTCAGTGGTCTCAGCTATCATTTCCGGCCCCAACAAGCCTTTCTCTCCAGCTTCATACCAACATAGCGGAGATTGACATTTCCTCCCATACAATGCCTCATACGGAGCCATTTCGATGCTCGTATGGTAACTATTATTGTATGCAAACTCCACTAACGACATATACCGATCCCAACTCACCGGTTGGTCTAAAACACAAGCTCTCAACATATCCTCCAGTGTTTGGATCGCCCTCTCGGATTGACCATCTGTTTGAGGATGGTAAGCTGTACTCAAGCTTAATCGGGTTCCAAAATCTTTCTGAAATGCACCCCAGAATCTCGAAGTGAAACGAGGATCTCTGTCAGAGATTATAGTAGCAGGTACACCATGGAGTCTTACAATCTCCTTTATGTATAACCGAGCTAGATCCTCAAGGGTGTAAGTCATCCGAATGGGCAAAAAGTGAGCTGACTTCATCAGTCGGTCCACAATCACCCAGATAGCATCAAAACCAGTCCTAGTCCTTGGCAATCCTGACACAAAGTCCATTGCAATACTTTCCCATTTCCATTGCGGAACCTCTAAAGGTTGCAACATCCCAGAAGGTCTTTGATGTTCAATCTTTACCTTTTGACAAGTTAAGCACTTTGAAACATATTCCGCCACATCATTCTTCATACCCGGCCACCAAAACATCGCCTTTAAATCATGGTACATCTTAGTACTTCCCGGGTGAATGGAGAATCCGCTTTTGTGTGGCTCAAACACAAGGTTCCGGATACTTCTCGAGCACCAATTTTTAAACTCTCGAATCCCTTGAGCAACTTCTCCTCTTGGAGCATCATCCAAGCCGCATATAACGACTTCCGACTTAACGCATCCGCCACTACATTCGCCTTTCCCGGATGGTAATTCAACTCAAAGTCGTAGTCCTTCAATAATTCCATCCATCTTCTCTGCCTCATATTAAGCTCTTTCTGATCAAAGAGATATTTCAAGCTCTTGTGATCGGAGAAAACTTGGAACTTAACCCCATAGAGATAATGCCTCCACACCTTCAAGGCAAACACGACCGCAGCGAGTTCCAAATCGTGTGTAGGGTAACTAACTTCGTGAGGTCTCAACTGTCGTGAGGCATACGCCACCACATTATGATGCTGCATCAGCACGCACCCTAGACCCTTTAATGAGGCATCACAGTACACCTCAAAAGGTTCGTCCGGCTCGGGTAACACCAACACAGGTGCAGTGGTCAACTTTTTCTTCAATGCCTGAAAACTCTCCTCGCACTCAGGAGTCCAAACAAACGGAGTGTCCTTGCGGGTTAACTTTGTCAACGGCAAGGCTAATTGCGAAAAGCCTTTGATGAACCTTCGGTAATAGCCAGCTAAGCCCAGAAAACTCCTTATCTCAGTTACTGTGGTTGGTTGCTTCCAATCCATCATGGCTTCCACCTTAGTTGGATCTACGGCTATTCCCTTCTTACTCACCACGTGACCCAAAAACTTCACCTCACTCTTCCAGAACTCACACTTAGACAGTTTCGCATAGAGTTTCTTCTCCTTCAAAATCTGCAACACGGTCCGCAAGTGTTCCGCATGCTCTTCTTCAGTTTTGGAGTAAATCAGTATGTCGTCAATGAAGACAACAACGAATTTATCCAAAAACGGACGGAACACTCTATTCATGTAATCCATGAATACTGCAGGAGCGTTCGTCAACCCAAAGGACATTACAGTGTACTCGTAATGACCATAACGAGTCCTGAAAGCGATCTTAGGGATATCCTCACCCCTCACTCTTATCTGGTGATAACCGGATCGCGAATCGATCTTGGAGAAAACCCCAGCTCCTTGTAACTGATCCATGAGATCATCAATCCTCGGCAATGGGTACTTATTCTTTATGGTGACCTTGTTCAGCTGCCTGTAATCCACACAGAGTCGCATACTCCCATCTTTCTTCTTTACCAGTAATACTGGAGCACCCCACGGGGAAACACTTCCGGAAACTCACACATTACCGGAATCTGATCCAACCTTTGATCATCACCCGAAACACCCGCGGTTAACAACAGAATACCCTGACATTCGATTCCAGAACAGTTCACCATCATCGAATTCAAGTAATAATTATTCATCACGACCGGCCCTTCTGTATCTTCCGGCATAAAGTACACCGACTTTGTAGAACAATCAAGCAGGACATGGTTCTCAGATAACTAGTCCAACCCCAAGATAAGATCAAGACCGATCATCGGTAAGCAGATTAAATTATAGACGAAATCACGCTGCTTGAACCTAAACGAAACTTTCGGGCATCCTAGCCTAGTTACCATGGCTTCATGGGTGGCATTATGTACCTTTAGGTCATAACCTAAGGTTACGATCTTCAATCCTAACTCATGGGCTTTCTCAAATGCAATGAATGAATGCGATGCTCCCGAATCAAATAAAGTATTTAAAGTTTGACCAGCCATTTCACAGTTACCTCGAATGAGTGTCTCAGATCCCTCTGCACCCACAGCTGAGGTGGTGAACACCCGACCAGTCTGTTGTGCTTTCCCAGCACCTTGCTTTTGCTTCTCTGGACAACTTGCGGCTTTATGCCCCGCCTTTCCACAATTGTAGCTCAAACCCCATCCGGCCTTGCATGGTACTCCCGGATGGTGACTTCTACACCTAGTACAAGCTTGATCATTCTGAGGCTACTTCCCAAACCTTTTCCCTTGGGAGTAGTTGTTGTTGGGCCTCCTAAAAGAACCTCCCCTTTTGAAAGACGTGCCTCTAGGTGCAAAGCTCTTCCCTCGGTTCTGTGGAAATGATCCTTTGTGACTTCCTTTCTCAGCGACTGCCCTCTTCACACACTCTTCAGCAACCCCACACTTGTTCACCAACACAACGAAAGTTCTGATTTCCATTGGTCCTTGAGCTCCATTTCTGTCGTTGCCATGGTTGTTCATCTGTTGACCAAGAGCCTCAGCAGTGGCTTGCATAGCAACAGCCATGTTCTCCAACGCAGTCATAAAGTTCACCGGGTCGTTTGGGTTATTCTCCGGTGCACGAGCATTCGTATGACCTCTCTCACGACCTCTACCGCGTCCACGAGGCGTCATCTGGTTCCTATACACACCAAACAATCGATATTAAGTTGATCAGTCTCAATATCGGAAGTTTAGTGCTTCAAAGTCCCAAATGCATGCTCATGAACGTTTATGCCAACTATATCAAGTAGATATACTAACAGCACATAACACACATACAGAGAATGCACAGAAGCATAGTCAGTCCATTCCTCAGGCTCTACAGGAACGAACTGCTCTGATACCATAATGTAACACCCTACCATACAGAGTCTTATGCTTAAGTCATAATTCAGAGATGACAAGGTATTACGACCTCTAAAATAAAAATTTAGTACATATAGTAGTATGAATGATTGATTATAACTAGGAGCCTTTGTAGAAAAAGGGGGTAGACAAAAACCGTAACTCGAAAGCGCAACACTCCGAATCGATAACGTAGCGAACGGGGATAAGCTAACGCAAGATTATGTATATACAAAGGAGTGTCAAAAACAGGAATATCAAGACTCCAAATCCGGTTGCGAAGATAACCGGTCCGAGCATAGCAATATATACATATAATAAAAATAAGGAAACCCCAAAGGAAACCTAAAGGGACACAAATACAGAAGCCTATTCTCCAAAATCTCCTATAAGAGGAGTCATCACAGTTTGTATTATGTAATGGAGATAAAAGTATCTAAGCAAAACATATAAACCAAAACAGAGTCCCGAGAACAAAGGATCTTCGCAAATCCAGAAGTCTCCAGCATGCCTCAACGAGAAGCCTCGCGTCCTGCATCTGAAAAACCACAAAATCCGCATGGGTGAGAACCAGAGGTCCTCAGCATGGTAACAGCTTCCACATATATAATACATAATAATAGAGGAAAGCCGAAGGCAATCCTAGAACTTCCTCCAGATAATATCAAAGCTTATAAACAAGCTAAACCATAAGTGGCAACTGACTAAGGATCCTTCAGTCTAACTAATACTTCCCTTTCCAATTCCTTCAGACCTCCCAACCACCAGCAGGAGTATAATATAGCAAACACAGTTATATCAGACAAGAGATTTACAAATAGAAACAGATAAGGCATTTAGACAATTAGCAAGTAATATGCAGTCAAATAGGCAATCTCAAACAATTCATGTAGTATGCTTATGATGCATGCCTGTCCCTAGTGGCTGATGATATCATCTGTCGGTTATAGAGCCAACCCGACAAGTCCTGGTAGCTAACCATTGGACTGTCCCTTTGTCGTGCATCCCCAACTCGAGTTATACTCATCATAAACTTGATCATAATCATGATCCATATCCATCACCCTCACTGGTGAATATTTACGGGGGTGAGCTCATCCGGGCCTTTCACAGTGCCCGGCCACACTTACGACGTAGGGTCAAAAGAGCTTCGAGTCTTAACCTGGAGCACGTGGTGGCTAGCCACTGCTTCCTTCCAGGGAAACCCTCATCTCCGTTAGTGGAAGTGCAACATTCACATTTATCAATGTTTCAGCATAAACATGCATTCAATCTCATCCATGGATCGTCATCCATCTCAGCCATCCGGCTCACGGTTCAGTCTAGAACCAGCCAATATTCATATCATACACAGCCATTTCGGCTCACGGTTCAGTCTAGAACCAGCCAATATATTAGCAATTGTGGCCCTTCGGCCCATGGCATAACAAGCACTTCCACCGCCATCCTCCGCATCTCACATAATCATCTTTGATCCTCATTGATCATTCATTTTTCCCTTGCTTCACTCGCAAGTTACCACATTCACTAGCTCCTTGTCTCATTGCTAGGCATATCATAATGATTTAAGACATAAGAGGTGAGATCGGAGGCTTAGAAGTATGAAATTTGGCTTTTAAAACTCAAAAATCAACTTTGGGATGAAAACAGGGCCACGCGTACGCGCACTCCACGCGCACGCGTGGATGGCCACAAAACTCATCGACGCGCAAGCGTCATACGCGCTGACGCGCGGGTTGAAAAATAGCCAAACGACGCGCAAGCATTAGCCACGCGCACGCGTGGGTGCTCTTGCGCCTCAGGCACAAAACTGGCACAACCCTGGCACAACTCTCTGGAAAATGGCTGGGCATCTGATGCAGCGCATCGACGCGCTCGCGCACACCACGCGCACGCGTGGATGGTGCTTTCTCGAAGAACGGCGCGTACACGCCAAGTGCGCCTACGCGCGGAGGGTCATTCTGCTAAAAATTTTCTAAGTTAAAAGCTGCAGAATTTACAGATCCAACCCCCAATCTTCCGACGGACATAACTCTCTCTTTTTAAATCGTTTTTCACCCGTTCTTCGAACGGCATGGACATCCCGGATCCAATTTCATTTCTAAATAGATTTGGCATAAATCAGAGATCCGTAGTCCAAGTTATGTCCCGTCAAAGTATGTCCAAAAACCATGTTTTCATACAAAACCACATAGTGCCATTTTCAAAATAAGCCTTTTTCAACTCTTTTCAAAATCAACCAAAACATGCCAATTTCAACCCTTTTTGAAATCAATTAAAATGTACCAAAAATCAACATCAAGCCATCCTCAACTCACACATTGACACTTTACCAAAATTCCCAAAATCACCATCCAACCATTTTAACCCTTCTCAATCAAATGGCTAAAGGACAAACACAATATCATGTCATACATCCTTCCTCATCCCAATTTCCAATAATACCACTTCCAATCAATCATTATTATACTTAATCAACATCATACTCACAATCAACATGGTACCACCCATTAATTCAACCTCAATCATCCATCAAGCATATATCACAACATGCATTTCTCACATATCACACAATCAAGGCATCAATATTCATAATCACATAAAATTACACTAGGGTTGAGAATCTTACCATACCCAAGGTCCAAAGAGACAAGATTAACCTTCTCCTTCAAGAGAGTTGGGTCCTATAACATCAAAGAGCCCAAAATCTCAACATTTTTGCTCATGAAACTCGAAATCAAGGCTGGAAGTTCGAAGAGAAAAACGTGGCTTACCTCTAGATTGATTGTATGGGTTTTGTAGAGCTCTCCGCGGTGAACAGGTGGCCACAAACGGAGCGGCAATCGGAGCTCTAGATCAAAAGTTATGGTGGTTTGAAGATCAACCAAGGGAGAGAACTTGAGAGAGTGTTCTTCCCCCCTCCATACCTATTTTCAGCGTGTGAGTGTGTCAAGTGAGGAGAGAGAGTGCTGAAAACTAGGGTTTTGGTTTAGTTATGTTGGGCCAAGGGCCCACTTTGGGTCCGGTTGGTCCGGTTTGGCCCGTTCGATCCAATCTTGGTCCGATTTCTATAAAATTGGTACCGAAATTCTCGTCTCAATCTCCTTTATCATATTAAGCCATAAAAATAACATTTTTGGCTTTCTAGAATAAATTCTCATTTATGGGTTAATTAGCCGTTAATTAACCGGGTCTTACAATCAGCAGTACCGGCTGCGATCTGTCCGATACTGTAGCTGAGAAAATTAATTAGAAGTGAATAATTTTACGAAATAAGAATTTATAATTTGGAAAGATAGAAATATTTAAAATACGATTTAAAACTCTAATCTTAAAGGTTTTGGCCAAAAATTGGGCCAACGGACTAAACCAAGTGAACCGGGCCCATGACCCAACATATATAAACACTAGTTATGAGCATTTCAGTTCATTAACCCTAAAGAAAGGGTGTGGGGTGCTGAAATAGAGAAGAGAGGAAAAGGAGAGAAAATCCTAACTCCATCAAACTTCAAATCACCACAACTTTTGATCTGGAACTCCGATTGACGAGCCATTTACGACCACGCATCGCTCTTCTCATCCTCTACAATTCTATCTAAGTTTTGTGTTGAGTATTTCACTGTCCTCTACCCAGTTTTTGTTTTTCTTCTTAAATTCGAGTTTGGTTATGGGTGTTGAGTAATTTTATGATAGTGGTTGTTTAGGAGTGCTCTAGTTTGAGCCATTTGTGAGTTCCATCAACCAATTTCTGGGTTAAGGTAAGGAATCCTCTAACCCTTGTGATTTATCAATTTTATGAACCCTAGGTTGATTATAAGTGTGAAAATTAATTTAGAGTATTGGGTGATTTTGGTGCACAATTGGAAGATTGATATCGCTTGTGGAGTTTTGGTGAAGCTTGGAGCTAAGGTTGGTGGAGACTTCCAAAGAAGAGGCTCATTTGGTTTGGCTCCAATAGGTACGATTTAACTTTCATTTAAGTACCGTGTGGTGTGATGAGAATTCCTAGGCTAGATGCCCCTAGGATTAAGTTTGGATTGTGTAAATGGTTGGTACTAATATATATAGTTGATATGTAATGTAAATGAATGATTGGGTTGAGAATTGTGTGAATTTATATGTTTGGTGTGTTGAAAATTTGCTGAATTGGATAATGAATATTAGTTTGTGAAACATGCATTTAAATTGTGAATTTAGGCCGGAGGCCGAAAAGAGGTAAGAAAGGTAAGTGATGCGTGTATTGTGTGATGTCATATGAGATTGAATGGAATTGTGATTGATGTTATTTGGTTACAATGGATTTCATGGATTACGTTGTTATTGGTTTTGAGGGAGGAATTGATGTCTTTGTTGATAATGCATGTGAGTTGTATATGATATATGGATTTACATGTATTGGGGGTTGATGGAATTGGTATTGTTGGAACTTGAGATGTGGAATGAAATATAGGATATGGTATTTTGTTTGAAATTGAGTTATTTGATTGAGATTGGTCAAAATGGTGGATTGGTGGATTGTGAATTTAATTAGAATGTTGAAAATATGAGTTGTGGAGGCTTGAGGTTGATTTTGGTAAGTTTTGGTTGGTTTTAAAAAGGTTTGAAATTGGTTTGTGTTGAAAATTTAGTTTTTGTTGGTTTTTGTGAAAGTTGTGATTTTGGTCTACTTGGACGGAGCATATCTTGGTCTTCGGATCCTCGATTTTTATCAAACTTGTTTAGAAATAAATTCATCCTTTGAGTTCTAAATTTTTATAGTATGCCTGACGAACGGATTTTTGCTAGTAAAGAAATTCACAAATACAATCGCGTTGTAAGTATAGTTTCTAAACCAACAAAGAATCCTTTCGTACAAAAACTTGTTTGTCACTTAAGCAAACCCAATAAAATTAATAACCGAAGTATTTAAACCTCGGGTCATCTCTCAAGGAATTGCAGGGAGGTGTATTTATTATTGGTTATGAGATTGTACCTTTTTGGGTTTTTGAAAGGTTGAACAAGGAAAGTAAATTACAAGAAAGTAAATTAATTATTAAGAAAACTCTTGGCAAGGTATGAGAACTAGACGTCCTATCCTAGTTATCATTATCAATTGTGATGAGACTTGTTCATTGCTCCTACTTAGTTAACCCTTACTAAATAAAGGAAAGTCAAGTGGACTAATCAATTTGATTCCTCAAGTCCTAGTCAACTCCTAAGGAAAGACTAGCTTAGAGGGATCCAAATCAACCAGCAACTTTCAATTAACAATCAATAAAGGAGTTTGATAACTCAAGCATCTCCAATTAATCAATTCAAGCTAAGAATGTAAAAATCTAAATTAAAATCATGAATATGAAATACCTCAAATTACATTAAATAAAGAAATCAAATCTAACATGGAAGGTTCATAAACCAAATTGGAAAAATAAATAAACTAGAATGCTAGAATAAATAAAAGTAGAAGAGAAACTAAATTAAAGGAACATTGAACCTGGAATTGAGAAGAAATAAACCTAAAACTAAGAGAAATCCTAAAACCTAGAGAGAGGAGAGAGCCTCTGATGAGCGGATAATTTATACGCATTTTGGCATTGTTTTTACATAGTTTTTAGTATGATTTAGTTAGTTTTTAATATATTTTTATTAGTTTTTAAATAAAAATCACATTTTTGGACTTTACTATGAGTTTGTGTGTTTTTCTGTGATTTAAGGTAATTTCTGGCTGAAATTGAGGGACTTGAGCAAAAATCAGATTCAGAGGCTGAAGAAGGACTGCAGAGGCTGTTGGATTCTGACCTCCCTGCACTCAAAGTGGATTCTGACCTCCCTGCACCCAAATGGCGCGCTCTCAATTGCGTTGGAAAGTAGACATCCAGGGCTTTCCAGCAATATATAATAGTTCATACTTTGCCCGAGTTTAGATGACGCAAACTGGCGTTCAACGCCAGCTTTCTGCCCTATTCTGGCGTTAAACGCCAGAAACAGGTTGCAAAGCAGAGTTAAACGCCAGAAACAAGTTACAAACTGGCGTTTAACTCCAAGGAAGACCTCTACACGTGAAAGCTTCAATGCTCAGCCCAAGCACACACCAAGTGGGCCCGGAAGTGGATTTCTGCATCATTTACTTATTTCTGTAACCCTAGTAACTAGTTTAGTATAAATAGAACTTTTTACTATCATGTTAAGAATCTTTGGATCATTTTTAGATCTTTGGAACATTTTTCCTTAGACTTGGGGGTTGGCCATTCGGCCATGCCTCGACCATTATCACTTATGTATTTTCAACGGTAGAGTTTCTACACACCATAGATTAAGGCGTGGAGCTCTGCTGTTCCTCATGAATTAATGCAAAGTACTATTGTTTTTCTATTCAATTCAAGTCTATTTCTTGTCTAAGATATTCATTCGCACACAAGAACATGATGAATGTGATGATTATGTGACGCTCATCATCATTCTCACTTATGAACGCGTGCCTGACAAATACTTCCGTTCTACATGCAAACAAGGTTGAATGCATATCTCTTAGCCTCCTGATCTACGATCAGAGTCTTCGTGGTATAGGCTAGAATTATTGGCGGCTATTCTTGAGATCCGGAAAGTATAAACCTTGTCTGTGGTATTCCGAGTAGGATCTGGGAAGGGATGGCTGTGACAAGCTTCAAACTCGCGAGTGCTGGGCGTAGTGACAGACGCAAAAGGATTACTGAATCCTATTCCAGTATGATTGAGAACCGACAGATGATTAGCCGTACGGTGACAGCGCATTTGGACCATTTTCACTGAGAGGACGGGATGTAGCCATTGACAATGGTGATGCCCAACATACAGCTTGCCATGGAAAGGAGTATGAATGATTGGATGAAGACAACAGGAAATCAGAGGTTCAGAAGGAACACAAGCATCTCCATACGCTTATCTGAAATTCTCACCAATGAATTGCATAAGTATCTCTATCCTATTTTACGTTTTATTTATCTTCTAATAGTCAACATAAAAACAAAAAAAATTATTTTTCACTTTATTTTTAATTTTCGAATTTTCCTCTCTCTCATCTCCTTCTATTTATTTATCTACTAACACTTCTCTTCTACTCAAAAATTTGAACCAACTCTTCTCCTCTGTGTTTGAATTCTTAACTTTTCTTTCTTCCATCCTTCTCTTCTTATACTCATATAAGGAATCTCTATACTATGACATAGAGGATTCCATATTTTTTTTTCTGTTCTCTTCTTTTTCGTATGAGCAGGAACAAGGATAAGAAAATTCTTGTTGAAGTTGATTCTGAACCTGAAAGGACTCTAAAGGGGAAGCTAAGGGAAGCTAAAGCACAACTCTCTGGAGAAAATCTGACAGAAATTTTCGAAAAAGAAGTAGACATGGCCGAAAATAATAATAATGGTGGAGATGCAAGGAAGATGCTTGGTGACTTTACTACACCAAATTCCAACTTACATGGAAGAAGCATCTCAATCCCTGCCATTGGAGCAAACAATTTTGAGCTAAAGCCTCAATTAGTTTCTCTGATGCAACAGAATTGCAAGTTTCATGGACTTCCATCAGAAGATCCTTTTTAGTTCCTAACTGAATTCTTGTAAATTTGTGATACTGTTAAGACCAATGGGGTTGATCCCGAGGTCTACAGGCTTATGCTTTTCCCATTTGCTGTAAGAGACAGAGCTAGAATATGGTTGGACTCTCAACCTAAAGATAGCCTGAACTCTTGGGATAAGCTGGTCATGGCTTTCTTAGCCAAGTTCTTTCCTCCTCAAAAGCTTAGCAAACTTAGAGTGGATGTTTAAACCTTCAAATAGAAAGAAGGTGAATCCCTCTATGAAGCTTGGGAGAGATACAAGCAACTGACCAAAAAGTGTCCTTCTGACATGCTTTCAGAATAGACCATCCTAGATATATTCTATGATGGTCTGTCTGAATTAGCTAAGATGTCATTGGACCATTCTGCAGGTGGATCCATTCACCTAAAGAAAACGCCTGCAGAAGCTCAGGAACTCATTGACATGGTTGCAAATAACCAGTTCATGTACACTTCTGAAAGGAATCCTGTGAGTAATGGGACGCCTCAGAGGAAAGGAGTTCTTGAAATTGATACTCTGAATGCCTTATTGGCTCAGAATAAAATATTCACTCAGCAAGTCAACTTGATTTCTCAGAGTCTGAATGGATTGCAAGCTGCAACCAACAGTACTAAAGAGGCATCTTCTGAAGAAGAAGCTTATGATCCTGAGAACCCTGCAATAGCAGAGGTGAATTACATGGGAGAATCCTATGGAAACACCTATAATCCCTTATGGAGAAATCATCCAAATTTCTCATGGAAAGATCAACAAAAGCCTCAACAAGGGTTTAATAATGGTGGAAGAAACAGGTTTAGCAATAGCAAGCCTTTTCCATCATCCTCTCAGCAACAGACAGAGAATTCTGAGCAGAGTCTATCTAGCTTAGCAAATATAATCTCTGATCTATCTAAGGCCACTCTAAGTTTCATGAATGAAACAAGGTCCTCTATTAGAAATTTGGAGGCACAAGTGGGCCAACTGAGTAAAGAGTCACTGAAACTCCTCCTAGTACTCTCCCAAGCAATACAGAAGAGAATCCAAAAAGATAGTGCAAGGCCATAACCTTAGTTGGTGTGGCCGAACCCAGAGAGGAGGAGGAGGACATGAATCCTAGTGAAGAAGACCTCCTGGGACGTTCACTGACCAATAAGGAGTTTTCCTTTGAGGAACCAAGGGAATCTGAGGCTCATCTAGAGACCATAGAGATTCTATTGAACCTCCTTTTACCATTCATGAGCTCTGATTACTATTCATCTTTTGAAGAAGATGAAGACATTATTCAAGGGCAAGCTGCCCAGTATTTAGGAGCAATCATGAAGCTGAATGCCAAGCTATTTGGTAATGAGACTTGGGAGGACGAGCCTCTATTGCTCATTGATGAACTAAATATCTGGGTTCATCACACTTTAGCTCAAAAGAAACAGGATCCTGGTAAATTCCTAATTCCCTGTAACATAGACACCATGACCTTTGAGAAGGCTCTGTGTGACCTGGGGTCAGGCATAAACTTAATGCCACTCTCTGTAATGGAAAAACTAGGAATCTTTGAGGTACATGCTGCCAAATTCTCATTAGAGATGGTAGATAAATCCATGAAACAGGCTTATGGATTAGTAGAGGACTTGTTAGTAAAGGTTGAAGGCCTTTACATCCTTGCTAATTTCATAATCCTAGACACTGGGAAGGATGAGGATGAATCCATCATCCTTGGAAGACCCTTCCTAGCTATAGCAAAAGCTGTGATTGATGTGGACAGAGGAAAGTTGGTCCTTCAATTGAATGAGGACTACCTTGTATTTAAGACTCAAGGTTCTCCTTCTGTAACCATGGAGATGAAGCATGAAAAGCTTCTCTCACTGCAGAGTCAACCAAAGCCCCCACAGTCAAACTCTAAGTTTGGTGTTGGGTTGTTCCAACAATGCTCTGAACATCTGTGAGGCTCCATGAGAGCTCACTGTCAAGCTATTGACTGTAAAGAAGTGCTTGTTGGGAGGCAACCCAATGTTATTTAATTATATCTATTTATTTTCTATTGTTATTTTATGTTTTTTTTAGGTTGATGATCATGTAGAGTCACAAAAACTACTGAAAAATCAAAAACAGAATGAAAAACAGCATTAAAAATAGCTCACCCTAGAGGAAGAGCTTACTGGCGTTTAAACGCTAGTAAGAAGCATTAAACTGGCGTTTAACGCCAGAAAGAAGCATCAAGCTGGCGTTAAACACCAGAAATAAGCACCAGACTGGCGTTTAACGCCAGAACAGAGCATGGAATTGGCGTTAAACGCCAGAAACAAGCAGCAAGCTGGCGTTTAATGCCAGACATGCATTCTAAGGGCGTTTTGCACGCCTAATTGGAGTAGGGATGCTAAGTCCTTGACCCCTCTGGATCTGTGGACCCCATAGGATCCCCACCTACCCTACCTCTTCTTCTCTCCTCTTCACACCTTTTCATAACTCTCTTCCCCAAATACGCTTCACCAATCACCTCCATACCTCTTCCCCAAATACGCTTAATCACTCACATCCATCCACTCTTCCCCATAAACCCTACCTACCTCCAAAATTCAAATTCTTTTCCCTCCCAAACCCAACCCTAATGGCCGAAACCTACCCTTCCCCCCCACCCCTATATAAACCACTCAACACTACTTCATTTTCACACATTACAACCACCACTTCTCCCCCTTTGCCGAATACACCTTCTCCCTCCATCTCCTCCATTTTATTCTTCTTCTACTACTTCCTTTCTTCTTTTGCTCGGAGACAAGCAAACCTTTTAAGTTTGGTGTGGTAAAAGCATTGCTTTTTGTTTTTCCATAACCATTAATGGCACCTAAGGCCCGAGAAACCTCAAGAAAGAGGAAAGGGAAGGCAATTGCTTCCACCTCTGAGTCATGGGAGATGGAGAGATTCATCTCAAAGGTCCATCAAGACCACTTCTATGATGTTGTGGCCAAGAAAAAGATGATCCTTGAGGTCCCTTTTAAGCTCAAAAAGAGCGAATATCCGAAGATCCGACAAGAGATTAGAAGAAGAGGATGGGAAGTTCTCTCTAATCCTATTCAATAAGTCGGGATCTTAATGGTTCAAGAGTTCTATGCAAACGCATGGATCACTAGGAACCATGATCAAAGTGTGAACCCAAACCCAAAGAACTGGCTTACCATTGTTTGGGAGAAATACTTAGATTTCAGTCCGAAAAATGTAAGGTTGGCGTTCAACTTGCCAATGATGCAAGAAAATGCACGCCCCTACACTAGAAGGGTCAACTTTGATCAAAGGTTGGACCAAGTCCTCATGGACATATGTGTGGAAGGAGCTCAATGGAAAGTTGACTCAAGAGGCAAGCCGATTCAAATGAGAAGACCGGACCTTAAGCCTGTAGCTAGAGGATGGTTGGAATTCATTCAACGCTCAATTATTCCTACTAGCAACCGGTTTGAAGTTACTGTAGACCGGGACATCATGATCCATAGTATCATGATTGGGGAAGAAGTGGAAGTTCATGAGATTATACCTCAAGAACTCTACAAGGTGGCTGACAAGTCCTCCACTTTGGCAAGGTTAACCTTTCCTCACCTCATTTGCCACCTCTGCAATTTGGTTGGAATTAACATAGAGGGAGATATCCTTATTGATGAGGACAAGCCCATCACTAAGAAAAGGATGGAGAAAATAAGAGATCATGGACCTCAACAAGAGCATGAGGAAATTCCTCACCATGAAATCCCTGAGATGCCTCAAGGGATGCACTTCCCTCCACAGAACTATTGGGAGCAAATCAACACCTCCCTAGGAGAATTAAGTTCCAACATGGGACAACTAAGGATGGAACACCAAGAGCACTCCATCATTCTCCATGAGATTAGAGAAGATCAAAGAGCTATAAGGGAGGAACAACAAAGGCAAGGAAGAGACATAGAGGAGCTCAAGAGCACCATTGGTTCTTCAAGAAGAGGAAGACGCCACCCTCACTAAGCTGGACTCGTTCCTTAATCTCCTTGTTCTTATTTTCCTATTTTTCGATTTTTGAGCCTTATGTTTTATTTATGTTTGTGTCTTTACTATATGATCATTAGTGTTTAAGTGTCTATGTCTTAAAGCTATGAATGTCCTATGAATCCATCACATATCTTAAATGAAAAATGTTTTAATTACAAAAGAACAAGAGGTACATGATTTCGAATTCATCCTTGAAATTAGTTTAATTATTTTGATGTGGTGATAATACTTTTTGTTTTCTGAATGAATGCTTGAACAGTGCATATGTCTTTTGAATTTGTTGTTTATGAATGTTAAATATGTTGCCTCTTGAAAGAATGATGAAAAAGAGAAATGTTATTGATAATCTAAAAAATCATAAAATTGATTCTTGAAGCAAGAAAAAGCAGTGAATACAAAAGCTTGCGGAAAAAAAAAGAAAAGAAAATTGGCGGAAAAAAAAAAGAAAGAAAAAAAAAAAGCAAGCAGAAAAAGCCAAGAGCTCTTTAAACCAAAAGGCAAGAGCAAAAAGCCAGTAACCCTTTAAACCAAAAGGCAAGGGCAATAAAAAGGATCCAAGGCTTTGAGCGTCAGTGGATAGGAGGGCCCAAAGGAATAAAATCCTGGCCTAAGCGGCTAAACCAAGCTGTCCCTAACCATGTGCTTGTGGCGTGAAGGTGTCAAGTGAAAAGCTTGAGACTGAGCGGTTAAAGTCGAGGTCCAAAGTAAAAAAAGAGTGTGCTTAAGAACCCTGGACACCTCTAATTGCGGACTCTAGCAAAGCTGAGTCACAATCTGAAAAGGTTCACCCAGTTATGTGTCTGTGGCATTTATGTATTCGGTGGTAATACTAGTAAACAAAGTGCTTAGGGCCATGGCAAAGACTCATAAAGTAGCTGTGTTCAAGAATCAACATACTGAACTAGGAGAATCAATAACACTATCTGAATTCTGAGTTCTTATAGATGCCAATCATTCTGAACTTCAAGGGATAAAGTGAGATGCCAAAACTATTCAGAGGCAAAAAGCTACTAGTCCCACTCATCTGATTGGAGCTAAGTTTCATTGATATTTTGGAACTTATAGTATATTCTCTTCTTTTTATCCTATTTGATTTTCAGTTGCTTGGGGACAAGCAACAATTTAAGTTTGGCGTTGTGATGAGCGGATAATTTATACGCTTTTTGGCATTGTTTTTACATAGTTTTTAGTGTGATTTAGTTAGTTTTTAATATATTTTTATTAGTTTTTAAATAAAAATCACATTTCTGGACTTTACTATGAGTTTTGTGTTTTTCTGTGATTTCAGGTAATTTCTGGCTGAAATTGAGGGACTTGAGCAAAAATCAGATTCAGAGGCTTAAGAAGGACTGCAGATGCTGTTGGATTCTGACCTCCCTGCACTCAAAGTAGATTTTCTGGAGCTATAGGAGTCCAAATGGCGCGCTCTCAATTGCTTTGGTAAGTAGACATCCAGGGCTTTCCAGCAATATATAATAGTCTATACTTTTCCCGAGTTTAGATGACGCAAACTGGCGTTCAACGCCATCTTTCTGCCCTATTCTGGCGTTAAACGCCAGAAACAGGTTGCAAAGTAGAGTTAAACGCCAGAAATAAGTTACAAACTGGCGTTTAACTCCAAGGAAGACCTCTACACATGAAAGCTTCAATGCTCAGTCCAAGCACACACCAAGTGGGCCCGGAAGTAAATTTCTGCATCATTTACTTATTTCTGTAACCCTAGTAACTAGTTTAGTATAAATAGAACTTTTTACTATCGTGTTAAGAATCTTTGGATCATTTTTAGATCTTTGGAACGTTTTTCCTTAGACTTGGTGGCTGGCCATTCGGCCATGCCTGGACCATTATCACTTATGTATTTTCAACGGTAGAGTTTCTACACACCATAGATTAAGGTGTGGAGCTCTGCTGTTCCTCATGAATTAATGCAACGTACTATTGTTTTTCCATTCAATTCAAGCCTATTTCTTCTCTAAGATATTCATTCGCACACAAGAACATGATGAATGTGATTATTATGTAATGCTCATCATCATTCTCACTTATGAACGCGTGCCTGACAAACACTTCTGTTCTACATGCAAACAAGCTTGAATGCATATCTCTTAGCCTCCTGATCTACGACCAGAGTCTTCGTGGTATAGGCTAGAATTATTGGCGGCTATTCTTGAGATCCAGAAAGTCTAAACCTTGTCTGTGGTATTTCGAGTAGGATCTGGGAACGGATGGCTGTGACGAGCTGAAAGAACTGAAGATTGATGGTTTAGAAGTTATAGTAAACTCTCGTTGCAAGTATAGTTACTAAACCAAGCAATCGACCTTTCTTACAAACGTTTTGGTTGTCACAAGTAACAAACCCCTTTAAATTTGGTAACCGAGTATTTAAACCTCGGGTCGTCTTCTCAAGGAATTGCAGGGATGTGTTCTTATTATTGGTTATGAGTCTTGTAAATTGGGGGTTTTGAAAGTAAGAAACCAGTATGTTAAATGATAATAAAAATAGAATAGTAATAATAAAATAAACTCTTGGCAAGGTATTAGAACTGGAAGTTCTATCATTATCAATTGTGATGAGAATTGGATTTTAATCCCACTTTGTTAACCTCTAACTATGAAGGTAAATCAAGTGGATTAATTAGCTTAATCCTCAGGTCCTAGTCAATTCCTATGGAAAGACTAGAGTTATTGGAGCAACTCCTAATTTCAACCGCTGCTTTATTTGACAAATCAAGCGTTACCAATTACTTAACGAAAGCCAAAAGGAGAAAAATATCTAAATTAAATTAAAAGCATCAATATAAATAACGCAAAGCAATCTTAAATCTGAAATACCTCAAATAATATTAATTAAGAAAATCATAACATGAATGGTTCATAAGCCAAATTGAAAAGATAAATAACAATTAAAGTAATAGAATAAAAGTAGAAAATAAATTAAAGGAACATTGAACCTGAGAAGAAGTTGAAATTCTAAATCCTAATATAAATCCTAATCCTAATCCTAAGAGAGAGGAGAGAACCTCTCTCTCTAAAAACTACATCTAAATCCTAAAATTGTGTATTATGAACTTATTCTTATGAATGAATAGATTCTTCTACTTTATAGCCTCTAATCTGTGTTTTCTGGGCCGAAAACTGGGTCAAAAACAGCCCAGAAATCGCTTGAGAAGAAATCTGCCACGTTGATTTTCGTCACTGCGACGCATCCGTGTAGATCACGCGTTCGCGTCATTTATTGTCAGAGCAACTATAGTAAATTATATATCAAATCGAAGCCCCAGACGTTAGCTTTCCAACGCAAATGGAATCGTATCATTTGGACCTCTGTAGCTAAAGTTATAGCCGTTTGAGTGCGAAGAGGTCAGGCTGGACAGCTTAGCAATTTCTCCAACTTCTTGTATTCCTTCCACTTTTGCATGCTTCCTTTCCATCCTCTGAGCCATTCCTGTCCTGTAATCTCTGAAATTACTTAACACACATATTAAGGCATCTAATGGTAATAAGAAAAGATTAAACATAGGAAACTTATGGCCAAAGAAGTATATTTTCAATCAAAGCACATAATTAGGACGGCAAATGTAAAACCATGCAAATAGTATGAATAAGTGGGTAAAGAGTTGATAAAAATCACTTAATTGAGCACAAGATAAACCATAAAATAGTGGTTTATCAACCTCCCCACACTTAAACATTAGCATGTCCTCATGCTAAGCTCAAGAGAAGCTATAAAGGGGTGAAGAGTAATGATAGAATGTATGAAATGCAACCTATCTATATGAATGCAACTACATGCAGGATGCTTTTACTTGCTTGGTTTAAAAGTAAATAAATTCTCCAAGAATAAATATGAACTGGATTTTACTAATTCAAATCATAAAAATGAAGTACAAATAGGCTTGTAGAAGAAAATAGCTCATGAAAGCCAGGAACAAAGAATCGAGCATCGAACCCTCACTGAAAGTGTATGCACTCTAATCACTCAAGTGTTTTAGGTTCGATTCTCTCAATTCTCTACTAACCTTACTTTCTAAGGCTTGCTCTTCATCTAACAATCAACATAAATTTAATGCACAGATACACACCTCAAGAGGTCTTTTAAGGGTTGTAATGGGGTTAGGGTCAAGGTTGGATTGTATTTGGCCAAGTGGACTAAAATCTGAATCCTTAATTAACTTAAACTTTCCACCTAACTTTAGACAATCCATGTAATCATAATACCACATCTAACTATTAACCATGTTTTCCACATATTCATGCATTCTAATTTCAAGTACAGTACATATGCATTGCTTTCACCACTTACTTTGGGGCATTTTGTCCCCTTTTTGCTTAATTGCTCTTTTTTTCTTTTCTTTTTCTCACTTCTTTTTTTTATATATATATATATATTTTCTTTTCTTTTATTTTTCTCAATGCATATGATTAAATTATTGGATGCATGAATCATGTCCTAAACATTTCTTTCACATTTTCAGAAAATTCTAACATACTCAATTCTCAAACCAAATGTTTCCAAATTTAACTTTCCCCATACTTAATTCATGAGCACTCTCACTAGTCTAAGCTAACCAAGGATTCAAATTAAGGACATTATTGTTTTCCGCTTAGAGTTAATGATGTGCTAAAGTAAAGAACAGAGGGGTATAATAGGCTCAACATTGGTTTGCAAAGAATAATGAAAGGGTAAGGCCATATAGGTATGTAAGCTCAGTGAAACAAATGCCTCAATCATGTAAGTGTATGCATACATCAAACTATGGAAATATAGAATTAAGCAAGACAAAGATCACAATTTTAGAGAGAAAAACACACACCAAAAATAAAATATTGGTTGGTAAAATGCAACAAATTCAAATAGGCTCAAAAATCTCACAGGTTTTGTGTGTTCGAGCTCTAAACCATGTTCTAGTATAATATTTCTTCAAACAAGTGTAACATTAAATTTTATTCAAATTAGTGAAATGCTCTAAAAGGTTTCTTGAAAAAAAAATATTATTTTAACCAAGTGGTAAAATATGCACAAAATCAAATAATCATGCAATTAAACATGCAAATGCAACAACTAACAAGGAAAATAAACCATTGGTGTTGAGATAGAAGAGTAACTAACCCATGGAGATCGGTATCGACCTCCCCACACTTAAAGATTGCACCATCCTCGGTGCATGCTAAGATGTGCAAGTGGATGGGTTGCTTCAACTGATGCTTTTCTCATCAAGGAATGTGCGTAGGAACTTGTTTGTCTCTCCCATGTAAACGTCTTCCGGTTCTCTTCCAGGTGGCCATCCTGAAAGAAAAAGGGAAGAAAAGTAACCCAAAACAAAGATAAAAAACAATTAAAACATGGGTTGGTTAATGCCAAATAATGAGGGTCTCAATTACATGGTAGCTTCAACATGTACGTGAGAAAACAATAGAAGCCATGGCATACCAGTGGTACAAAATTTGCAACAATGGGGAAGAGAGTGGGTAATGAAAGACAATGTAAGTTCATGTCAATGCAAAAGGAATATCAGTATTATAAAAATTAGCATTGATTTAAATAATATTACCCAATCAGAATAAAACAAGTCATGAAGCACCAGGATAATTCAAGAGAAGATGCAACAGTTGAATAGGAAAATTTTAACACCAAAGGAAAAATAATTAATTTAGAAAAGAAAATAAAAATATGCACAAAATTAAGATGCAATGAATGAAATATGTAAATAAATTAAGTAAAATAAAATGAAAGATAAGAAGAATGAGAAGGGAAAGAAGTGAGGAAAAAGAAAGTAATAAGGAGAGAGAAAGAAGAGAAGATAGATGAAATTAGGAGTAGAGAAGAAAAGATAAGATAATTGGCACTAATCTGGATAAGTTGTGCGGCGCAGGCGAGGCGGACGCGTGAGTGACGCAGTTGCGTGGTGCACGATAAGGTCAGGTAACGTGGACGTGTGGGTCACGGGATCGCGTGGCCTGATTTGTGCGATTGGCGCGAGTGCAGCCTCGCGTTTGCGCAACTCTCTGTTCGAAACTCTTTATGCCAAATTTTTGGGTGACGCGGTCGCGTGGTTGACGCGATCGCGTGGATGGCCATACTTTGAAAATGACGCGGACGCGTGAGCCATGCGTCCGCGTGGTAAGGCTGTGCATTCAGCACCAGTCCAGCACCACTCCAGCATAACTTTCGGCTATGCACCCTTTTGACGTCGATTTTCATATCACGCGGACGCGTCGGCGACGCGGTCGCGTGGGTCAATTTGTGCCTCAGGCACGCCTCCAGCCACGCTCTCGCGTGACTCTCTGTTCACTTTTCTTTTCTCCTAACGCACTTGTGATGCGGATGCGTCAGCGACGCTGCCGTGTCGCGTGCGTGTTTTTTTTATATGCAATTATGCAGTATGCAATGCTAATGTAGATGCTATGAATAATTCCAGGTTCAATGAAATTAAAACAAAATAAAAACAAACAACATGAAATAAAATTGAAAAAGAAACGATCATACCATGGTGGGTTGTCTCCCACCTAGCACTTTTAGTTATTGTCCTTAAGTTGGACATTTGGAGAGTCCTTTGTTATGGTGGCTTGTGCTTGAACTCATCCAGAAATCTCCACCAATGTTTGTGATTCCAATGGCCTCCGGGGTCCCAAACTAGGCACGTAAAGCCCTTGAGCAGTTTTAAACAGGTTCTCAGGCTTCTAGTATGCTGAATGTCAGAACAGACTCCAGGATCCCAAACTTTGCTTTTACACCTGTCTTTGTGTTGATCATCATGATTCCATCCGGGTAGCAAGCAATCTGAATTCTCACTAAAGCCGCCAAACAACTTCCTAGACCCATTCAGTTGAGCTCTACACCAACCTTTGCGTTTAAACTTTGAGCATACAACCATGTTGAGCCTTGCTTGACAACTCCAACCACTAACCGTCTTCTTCTTACTCTTAATGCCACAAAGAGCTCTAAGTTGACCATCCGTCTCCAGTAGCCCATATTCAAGTGGAATTAGAAAGCTAAGGGATATGAATTTTACCCACTTGAATGTTGTGAAGGATGATGGCAACTTAGGGGGAGGTATTGTTAATGAATTTGCAAGCTCCACTCCCTTTTGCTCTTCTCTGACAACTTCCACCTCTTTGCAAGTTTCTTCAATATCAACCTCTTCCTCTTGGTAGCTTTCTCCCAATTCAATCACTTCTTTATTGCTCACCAAGGGCATGAGAGGCTGTGCTTCTCCTTCTTGAATCTCCATCTCTTGATCAACCTCTTCCAAGTCTTCAACCAGGGTATGCCTTGGAGGTTGTACACCCTCCTCAACATCAAATGCAACCGTCTTGGAAGGAGGCTCTATGTCTTTACTTTCCCATGGAGGTTCAGCATCTCGTAAGACTTCAACCACTTTTTCCTTTTCAATAATTACTGCTTTGTCCAGTAGTTTTAATATAAAATCGTACTCATCCTTGATGATTTTCTTTCCATGACAACTCCTTTCAACTATTCTTTCATCTTCAAGGGTCTTTACTACCTTCACCTTTAGGGCCTCCTCTAGCTCCTTATGAAGTATGGATTCACGAAGATGATCCCTTCTCTCTTGTTCCATGTCAATAGCATCATTGGGATCATGTTGATTTGGCTCATAAGGTGGTTGGTATGGTGGATACAGGTTAGGGTCATATGGAGGTGAATGGTGAAAAGGGGCTTGTGAGTATGGTGGTCCAAAGTCATGTTGGGGAGAGGGTTTATAGGCATATGGTGGTGGTTGTTGATAGTCCATTGGAGGTGGTTGTTGCCATGAGGGTTGATCAAATCCTTGCGGCTCCTCCCATCTTTGATTGTTCCAACCTTGATGCCTGTTCTCATTGTAATTTCTTCTTCCTGCAGCATAATTGTAAGCAGACTCATAGCGAAAGGGGTGAGAGTTCATAGTAACAAATACAAATTAAAACGAAAATAAAAACAAAATTAAATTAAAAGGTTATTGAAATTTAAATTTTGAATTTGAAAATTAAATTTTGAAATTTGAATTTTGAATTTTAAATTTTTGAAATTTGAATTTTGTAAAAGTCAACAATATAAGATAAAGTCTTGAAAAAGATTTAAATTTTGAAAAGGTTTGATTTTTAAAAATTTGAATTTTAAATTTTTAAATTTGAATTTTGAAAATTTAAATATTGAATTTTGAAAATTGAGTTTTAAAGTTTGAATTTTTTTTAATTTAGTGAGGAAAGAGAAAAACAATAAAATAACACCAAACTTAAAATATTTAGATCAAAACGAAGAAAACAACTAAGAATAACTTGAAGGTCAAGATGAACACGAAGAACAAATTTTTGAAAAATTTTTTTAATAACTAAAGAAAAACCAATAACCTCTTAATTTACGAAAACGCAAAAATAAAAACAAAAATAAAAAAAATAAACAAGCAAAAAGCAAATATTTACAATAACCAATAATAAGGCACACGTTTGCAATTTCCCGACAACGGCGCCATTTTGAAAGAACTGAAGATTGATGGTTTAGAAGTTATAGTAAACTCTCGTTGCAAGTATAGTTACTAAACCAAGCAATCGACCTTTCTTACAAACGTTTTGGTTGTCACAAGTAACAAACCCCTTTAAAATTGATAACCGAGTATTTAAACCTCGGGTCGTCTTCTCAAGGAATTGCAGGGAGGTGTTCTTATTATTGGTTATGAGTCTTGTAAATTGGGAGTTTTGAAAGTAAGAAACTAGTATGTTAAATGATAATAAAAATAAAATAGTAATAATAAAATAAACTCTTGGCAAGGTATTAGAACTGGAAGTCCTATCCTTATCAATTGTGATGAGAATTAGATTTTAATCCCACTTTGTTAACCTCTAACTATGAAGGTAAATCAAGTGGATTAATTAGCTTAATCCTCAGGTCCTAGTCAATTCCTATGGAAAGACTAGAGTTATTGAAGCAACTCCCAATTTCAACCGCGTTTTATTTGACAACTCAAGCGTTACCAATTACTTAACCAAAGCCAAAAGGAGAAAAATATCTAAATTAAATTAAAAGCATAAATATAAATAAAGCAAAGCAATCTTAAATCTGAAATACCTCAAATAATATTAATTAAGAAAATCAGAACATGAATGGTTTATAAGCCAAATTGAAAAGATAAATAACAATTAAAGTAATAGAATAAAAGTAGAAAATAAATTAAAGGAACATTGAACCTGAGAAGAAGTTGAAATTCTAAATCCTAATATAAATCCTAATCCTAATCCTAAGAGAGAGGAGAGAACCTCTCTCTCTAAAACTACATCTAAATCCTAAAATTGTGTATTATGAACTTGTTCTTATGAATGAATGGATTCTCCCACTTTATAGCCTCTAATCTATGTTTTCTGGGCCAAAAAATGGGTTGAAAACAGCCTAGAAATTGCTGGAGAAGAAATCTGCCACGCTGATTTTCGTCACTGCGACGTGTCTGTGTAGATCACGCGTTCGCGTCACTTATTCTCAGGTAAACTATAGTAAATTATATATCAAATCGAAGCCCCAGACGTTATCTTTCCGATGCAACTGAAATCGCATCATTTGGACCTCTGTAGCTAAAGTTATAGCTGTTTGAGTGCAAAGTGGTCAGGCTGGATAGCTTAGCAATTTCTCCAACTTCTTGTATTCCTTCCACTTTTGCATGCTTCCTTTCCATCCTCTGAGCCATTCCTATCCTGTAATCTCTGAAATCACTTAACACACATATCAAGGCATCTAATGGTAATAAGAGAGGATTAAACATAGGGAACTTAAGGCCAAAGAAGCATGTTTTCAATCAAAGCACATAATTAGGAAGGCAAATGTAAAACCATGCAAATAGTATGAATAAGTAGGTAAAGAGTTGATAAAAATCACTCAATTGAGTACAAGATAAACCATAAAATAGTGATTTATCACGAGCTTCAAACTCGCGAGTGCTGGGCATAGTGACAGACGCAAAAGGATTACTGAATCCTATTCCAGTATGATCGAGAACCGACAGATGATTAGCCGTGCGGTGACAGCGCATTTGGACCATTTTCACTGAGAGGATGGGATGTAGCCATTGACAACAGTGATGCCCAACATACAGCTTGCCTTGGAAAGGAGTATGAATGATTGGATGAAGACAATAGGAAAGCAGAGGTTCAGAAGGAACACAAGCATCTCCATACGCTTATCTGAAATTCTCACCAATGAATTGCATAAGTATCTCTATCCTAGTTTATATTTTAATTATATTTTAACTATCAATTCACCATAACCATTTGAATCCGCCTGACTGAGATTTACAAGGTGACCATAGATTACTTCAAGCCGACAATCTCCGTGGGATCGACCCTTACTCACGTAAGGTTTATTACTTGAACGACCCAGTGCACTTGCTGGTTAGTTGTGCGAAGTTGTGACAAAGAACTAAGATTATGAACGTGCGTATTAAGTTTTTGGCACCGTTACCAAGGAATGAATGATCACGATTTCGTGCACCAGCCTCTCTCTCTAAAAAACTACATCTAAACCTAAATTGTTGTGAATTGATGAATGAATGAATTGTTCAATGTGATTCCCCCATTCTGCAGCCTCTATTCTGTGTTCTCGGGCTTGGAATTGGGCCAAAAAGGTGCCCAGAAATCACCCCCAATGCTTCTGCAACTTTCTGCACGTGGCGCATGTCATGCGTACGCATAGGTCACGCGTGCGTGTCATTTGGCGAATTTCCTTGTCACGCATACGCGTCAGTCACGCGTACGCGTCGCTTGTCTTCTGTGCTAGGCACGCGTATGCGTCGCTGCTCGTTTCGTCGTATGCGTATGCGTATGCGTTGCTGCTTGTTCCTTCCACTTTTGCATGTTTCCTTTCCATCCTCTAAGCCATTCCTGCCCTCTAAAGCCTGAAAGTACTCAACACACAGATCACGGCATCGAATGGTAATAAAGAATAATTAAAATTAACAGTTTAAAGGCCTAGGAAACATGTTTTCAACTATATCATAGAATAAAGAAGGAATTGTAAAACCATGCAATTTATATGAATAAGTGATAAACCATTAATTTATGGTTTATATTGTGTTTAATTGTGTGGTTTTACCAACTCTTTACCCACTTATTCATTAAAAAAAGCATGCATTTATAATTCCTTCCTAAAAATGCTTTATGGTTGAAAACTTGCTTCCTAGAGACTTTTAATTATGTATTTTAATTCTCCATTATTCCATTCGATGCCGTGATCTATGTGTTAAGTGTTTCAGGCTTTATAGGGCATGAATGAGTTGGAGATTGGAAAGAAAGCTTGCAAAAATGGAAGGAACACAAGAAATTGAGGAGATGACCAGCGAGAAGTGACGCGGACGCATGGCTCACGCGGCCGCGCGATATAGAGGAAATTGCAGTGACGCGGACGCATGGCTCACGCGACCGCGCGGATTGGAAATAGCATCAGTGACGCGAAGGCGTGGACGACGCGCACGCGTGGCAAAGCAAACGCTGAATGACGCGTCCGCATGAATAACGCGATCGCGTGACATGCGCAATCTGCATAATCTGCAGAATTCGCTGGGGGTGATTTTGGGCCCTGTGTTGACCCAATTTTCGGCCAAGAAAAGCAGACTAGAGCCAAGGAACATGAAGAAATGGGAGAGAACATTCTTTCTACACATTCGTAGTTCTTAGGATTTCAATTATTATTGTTTTTGCACTGGGATATTGAGAAGAGTTATTGCCTCAGCAAGACTTCGTCATTCTAGTTCGTTCTCTTTACTTGTCTCTTACTCTTCCATGTCCTTAATTTACTCAATTTTACTATTGGATTATTTTAGAATTTATTAATACAAGAATTACTTTTATTTTTAATTGATTTCTTTGATTATTATTTATCATGTCTTTCCTTACAGAGCACCTCACTTGAGGCAATCTCAAGGACCACAGAATACCCAACAGCAGACCTCTCAAATTACTTATCCTTCTTCATCTGCTAATGATGAGTTACTACAATCTATTGATCGGAGACAACAGGCCATGGAAAATAACCTTTATGCTACACTAAATGGTCTGAACTCTACCTTGCAAGCTCTTGTCTCACAGATTGGATCAATGAATAACTCCAATAACCAGCCTTTGAGCTCCAGTGGAATCCCCTCTCAACCATTACCCAATCCAAAGGGTGGCATCAATGCCATCACCCTAAGGTCCGGAACCACACTGCAGGAGAGGAATCAGGAGGAGCCAAGCCCACCAGAACACACCTCAGCTGAAGAGGTAGTGGAAATAGAAGATATTGAAGAGGAAGAGGACGTACAGGACATGGCTGAAAAAGAAGAATCTCAATCACAGGAAGAAGAATCAAAGGGCACAGACACTGCAGAAAACACCACTCCTATCCCATTTCCGCAACTTGCAAGGAAGCCCAGGAAGCAGCTGGAACCTAATCCTAAAATGATAGAAATATTCAAAAAGGTTGAGGTAACTGTTCCCCTTTTTTATGTTATTCAACAGGTACCTAAATATGCAAAGTTTCTAAAAGATTTATGTATACATAAAGACAAAATTAATGAATTAGAAACTATTCCTTTAGGAAGTTCCATATCTGCTTTAATGGGAGGTTTACTTGAAAAGTGTAGTGACCCAGGTCCATGTATGGTTAATTGTACCATTGGTGGTGTAGTATTTTCTGACTGCATGTGTGATTTAGGAGCATGTGTGAGTATAATGCTTTTGTCTATATATGATATTTTGAGGCTCCCTCCCTTAAAAAGGTCGACAGCTCGTTTTGTGCTAGCAGATAAAAGCATTATTAAAGTGGCTGGAGTTGCTGAAGATGTATTAGTGGGCCTTAAGAGGCTCACATTTCCCATTGATTTTTATATCCTGGAGATGCCCCAAAATGACTCAGAGAAGCCATCATCAATCCTACTCAGAAGACCATTCCTGAAGACCTCGAAGTTCAAATTAGATGCTTTTTCCGGAACATACACTTTTGAAATAGATGGCCAAGTAGTAAGCTTCAATCTGAATGGAATTATGAAGCACCCTCCAGAAGATCATTCTATCCTCCAGTGTGACATCATAGATGAAACCGTGGCTGAAGTTCACCAGGAGGAGTTTGAAGAGAAGTACATAGGACAAGGTCCAAGTGTGAGGACATTCTCAGAGGACAATGACAGTACTTTACCACTGTCACCAGCTCCAGACAATCCAGAGCCTAACCATGAGCAGAAGCTAGAATTGAAACCCCTACCTCCACACCTCAAATATGCTTACCTTGAAGACGAGCAGAAGTTTCCAGTTATCATTGCTAGGGAACTCACTTCTCAACAAGAAGAGCAGTTACTTAGTGTGCTGAGGAGGCACAAGAAGGCAATTGGTTGGAGTTTGGCAGACATAGTAGGCATCAACCCTCAAGTCTGTGAGCATAGGATATTTATAGAATAGGGAGCAAGGCTTGTTCGTCAACCCCAGAGAAGACTGAACCCCACTATCTTAGAGGTTGTCAAAATGGAAGTGACCAGACTACTGGAGGCAGATATCATCTATCCCATCTCAGACAGTGAATGGGTAAGCCCAGTACAAGTGGTGCCCAAGAAATCTGGAGTCACTACAGTGAAGAATGAGCATAGAGAGCTCATGGCAACCAGAGTTCAGAACGCCTGGAGAGTCTGCATTGACTACAGACACCTCAACCAGGCCACTCGTAAGGATCACTATCCTCTTCCATTCATTGATCAAATGCTGGATCGCCTGTCAGGTAAATCACATTATTGTTTTTTAGATGGTTACACAGGTTATTTCCAGATTCATATAGCTCCTGAAGATCAGGAAAAGACCACTTTCACATGTCCTTTTGGGACTTATGCTTACAAGAGAATGCCCTTTGGCTTGTGCAATGCACGAGCTACTTTCCAAAGGTGCATGATGAGTCTTTTTTCTGATCTTATTGAGGACTGTATGGAGGTTTTTATGGATGATTTTAGTGTATATGGTGATTCCTTTAGCCTTTGCTTAGATGGATTATCTAGAGTATTAGATAGATGTGTCAGTACAAACCTTGTATTGAATTTTGAAAAATATCACTTTATGGTTAAACAAGGGATTGTACTAGGACATGTTGTGTCTAATAGTGGCATTTATGTAGATCCAGCAAAGGTGGATGTTATTTCTAGTTTACCTTACCCCTCCTCTGTGAGGGAAGTCCGTTCGTTCCTTGGCCATGCAGGTTTTTACAGGAGATTCATTAAGGACTTTAGTAAGGTAGCACTTCCCTTATCCAGACTACTGCAGAAGGATATTGAGTTTGAGTTCAGTGAGGATTGCAAACAAGCGTTCGATAAGCTGAAAACCGCCCTGACTCAAGCTCCAATTGTGAGAGGACCAGACTGGAGCCAACCATTTGAAATAATGTGTGATGCTTCCAACCATGCAGTAGGAGCAGCACTGGCTCACCGTGAAGGTAAGGACCCCTTTGTTATAGCTTATGCGTCTAAAACTTTAGATGCCGCTCAATCTAATTACACTACTACTGAGAAAAAGCTTCTTGCTATTGTTTTTGCTCTGGATAAATTCCGAGCCTTTTTACTTGGTACGAAAGTAGTAGTGTATTCAGACCACGCAGCTCTAAAGTATTTATTAGCTAAAAAGGAATCCAAACCAAGGCTTATACGTTGGATACTGCTACCACAAGAATTTGATTTAGAAATTAAGGATAGGAATGGTAACCAGAATTTAGTGGCAGACCACTTGAGTCGCCTTGACCACATTAAAGATGACTCCACTCCTATAGCTGATAATTTCCCATTTGATAACCTGCAAGCAATATCCGAGGTAGTCCCTTGGTATGCACCTGTAGCTAATTATCTAGTTAGCCGCACCTTTCCTCCAAACTTTACTAAGCATCAAAGAGACAAGCTGAAAAGCGAGTCTAAATATTATATATCGGATGACCCATATTTATAGAGATGTGGCACTGACCAGGTAATTAGACGGTGTGTGCCTCAATCAGAATTCCAGTCCATCTTAGAGGCCTGTCACTCATCTGAGAGTGGAGGACATTTTGGCCCTCAAAGAACGACTAGAAAAATCTTAGACTGTGAATTCTGGTGGCCTACTCTTTTTAGAGACGCTGCTGAATTTTGTAGATCTTGTTTCCCATGCCAAAATTTTGGTAATATATCCAAGAAGGATGAGATGCCTCAACAAATTATGCTTTTCTGTGAAATTTTTTATGTTTGGGGCATTGACTTCATGGGTCCATTTCCGAATTTTAATGGTTATTTTTATATATTGTTAGCTGTGGATTACGTTTCCAAATGGGAGGAAGCAATTCCTACCCACACTGATGATGCTAACACTGTTGTTTCCTTTGTGAGAAACCACATTATCTGTCCCTTTGGATCACCACGAGCAATCGTGAGCGATCAAGGCACCCATTTTTGTAACAGGAGACTAACAGGATTAATGAAGAAGCATGGGATAATTCATAAGGTTGCAACAGCCTACCATCCTCAGACTAATGGGCAAGCCGAGGTGTCAAACAGAGAGATAAAGCGTATCTTGCAGAAGATAGTCAAACATCATAGAAGAGACTGGAGCACCAGGCTACAAGATGCACTCTGGGCATACAGAACAGCATACAAGACACCCATTGGGATGAGTCCTTTCCGCTTAGTTTATGGAAAAGCTTGTCATCTTCCAATTCAAGTAGAGCACAAAGCCCCTTGGGCAGTAAAGGAGTGCAACATTGGATTTGAAAAAGCCGGAGCTAAAAGGAAATTGCAACAGCAAGAATTAGAAAGCCTTCGCCTAGAGGCGTATGAAAACTCAAGGCTATACAAGGAGAAGATGAAAGCTGTACATAATCAGCATATCAAGAGGAAAGAGTTCCAACCTGGGGACTTAGTCCTCCTTTACAAATCTCGACTGAGGCTCATGCCAGGCAAGTTGAGATCAAGATGGGAAGGTCCATGCAGAGTAGAGAAGGCCGAACCGTACGGAGTTTTTCACCTAAGTCATCCTTCAAGCTCTAAACTCATCAAAGTTAATGGACATCGTTTAAAGCCGTACCATGGCGAGAAGATGAAGAAAAACAAGGAGCTAGAGATCTTCCTCTTGGAAGATCCACACATAGCCGAAGACTGAGCTAGTGGAGCGTCCAACTTACAGACGTTAAAGCAAAGTGCTACGTGGGAGACAACCCACCATGGTATGATCGTTCTTTTCTTTATTATTAGTTTTCTTATTCAATAACTCTTCTCTTTATTAGTATATTTAGACTGCATCTACATTTGCATACTTTTATTATTAAAATTTTTTTTTTACGCGACGCGACCGCATCATTGACCCGTCCACGTCACAGGTGGCTTAGAAAGAATAAGAAAGCGAACAGAAAGTCACACGAGAACGTGGCTGGAGGCGTGCCTTTGGCACAAATCACCCCACGCGACTGCATCGCTGACGCGTCCGCGTCATGTGGGAACATTGGCCTTCCATGTGACCGCGTCACTCACGCAGCCGCGTGCCCTGGAAATCGACGTGAAAAAGGGTACACGACAGAAAGTTGTGCTAACGTGGTGCTGGATTGGTGCTGAACGCACAATTCTTACCATGTGGATGTATGGCTCACGTGATCGCGTCGACCACGCGACCGCGTCCCCCAAAATTTGGCAAAATAAGATTTCAAACAGAGAGTTGTGCGAGCGCGAGGCTGCCCTCGCGCCAGTAGCATAAAACGGGTCGCGTGACCGCGTGACCGATGCGACCGTGTCAATCCGAATAAGCGCAATTCGCGCGACCGCGTGCCCCATGCAGCCGCGTCGCTTGCGCCGCACAACTTTCCTGATTTGCCAACATATCTTATCTTTCTTTTCACCAAATCCTATATTTTCTTTTCCCTTCTTCTTTCTTTCTTTCTTCTTTCTTCTTCTTCCTTCTTTCTCACTTTCTACTCTCTTTCTCACCCCCATTAACAAGGTTTTTTCTTCTTTTTCTTCTTCCCTCTTTACTTTTCTATTATTCTTCTTATTTTTATGTTATCTTCTTTTCTTTTCTTTTTACTTTCATTATCCATATTTTCTTTTTCTTTCTTTTTCCTTTTTACTTGGTGTTAGAAATTTCTTTGACTCATTATTTCTCATTACTTGGTGTTCAAATTGTTTGGCAATTATATATATTATTTTTTTAGGGGTTGCTTGCATGTTCAAATTATTATTTTCAATAGCTTATTTACCATGCATTCTATGTGTTTGTGAAAACGCCCATATGGCATTATGCATCCTTCTACGTTATTCTATTCTACTATCCAATGCTTGCTTTTCACAAATTCCCTTTATTATTGTATTAATGAAATTTAATTGTCAATACAAACGTGATGGCTAGTTTGTTACGAGTGATAACACATTCGATTAATTAAATGCTTGATCTATGCTACTCACGCCTTTGCCTGCATGCCAATAAACACCTTGCATTTAATTGTCCTCAAATGCACTTGCCATATTTCCATTGGTGAACTTTTCACATGTAGTCATGACCATGTGTTAACGACATCTTCTTTACCGTGCATTCTTTATCACTTATACCATCCCCTTCCTTGCTCTATCTCTTTGAATTTAAGTTACTTTCTCTTCCCCTTTTCAGGATGGCCACCAAGAAAGGAAAAGAGAAAGCTACTCCCAAACCACCAGCAAGAAGAGGAACAAAAAGAGCATTAGTGGCAGAGCTTTCTTCAACTGCAGTAAAGCCCTCAACAAAGAGAATTAGGAGGATTATAAAGGTTGATGATAAAGAGAAAGCTTTCCATGCAAAGGACACTGCGTGATTTTTCAATCGCTACTGTGAGCAGATGTTCCCCATCCTGGCAGAAAGGAGTTACAACAACGAATACCTTCTTCTACTCCCAAACCATATTGCCACCTTTGTTGAGCCGTAAATTGAACAAAGACAATGGGGTTTCCTACAGAGACAGCCAAGGCCGGTCAATTTTTCTTGGGTAGTCGAGTTCTACTCTAACTTCCACCTGCCGACCCTGCAGTCTGTCTATGTCCGTCAAAAGCAAGTCTCCATTATGGAAGAGGCCATTCAACGAGCTTTAGATCTTCCCCCTGTTCCAGAAGGATTGGACGCCTTTCAAGAAGCCGCACTCAAGCGCCAGATGTACCAATCTGACTGGGACGCCGTTCTCAGAGTTATCGCACTACCTGGCAGCCGATGGATCTACGGATACCATCGTACCCGCCCTAAGGGAATATCGGCTGCAGCACTTACCTTGGAGGCTCGCGTATGGGCACAGATCATGTCCCATTACGTCTTTCCAAGCACTCACGAGTCCTCCTTCACTGCGGACATGGCCATTCTACTATGATGCATTCTTACAGACCAACCTCTGAATCTACCAAGACATATCCAAAATGCCATGGGACATGTACAAATTGCGGGCAACTTACCTTTTCCCGCCTTGGTCTCAGATCTTGTCTCAGCCGATGGAGTCTCCTACAGAGCTAGGGACACCAAAGCCATGCTCCGCGGGATGATCAATACGTCCCTAACGGGAAGTATATCACACCTCCAGCAGCCACCATTAGCCAACCTACTGAACCAGTTGAAGATATTCCTTCTTCAACACTACAAGCACCTACAACCAATCAACTGCTCCATCAAATACTTGAAAGGTTGGATTGGCAGGAACACAAAGCAAAGCTAAGAGAGCGTCGTAACGAGCGCCGATTCAATCACCTCAAGGAGCTACTAAAGGGAAACTACAGAGACTCAGATACCCCGGACTCCACTTCCTTTACCAGCACAGGGAGCCATGATGGTCCCTGATAAGCAGATAATTTATACGCTTTTTGGCATTGTTTTTACATAGTTTTCGTATAATTTAGTTAGTTTTTAGTATATTTTTATTAGTTTTTAAATAAAAATCACATTTCTAGACTTTACTATGAGTTTGTGTGTTTTTCTATGATTTCAGGTATTTTTTGGCTGAAATTGAGGGACTTGAGCAAAAATCAGATTCAGAGGTTGAAGAAGGACTGCAGATGATGCTGGATTCTGACCTCCCTGCACTCAAAGTGGATTTTATGGAGCTACAGAACTCCAAATGGCACGCTCTTAATTGCGTTGGAAAGTAGACATCCAGGGCTTTCCATCAATATATAAAAATCTATACTTTGCTCGCGTTTAGATGAAACAAACTGGCATTCAACGCTAGTTCCATGCTGCATTCTGGAGTTAAACGCCAGAAACAGGTTGCAAAGTGGAGTTAAACGCCAGAAACAGGTTACAAACTGGCGTTCAACTCCAAGAGAAGCCTCTACAAGGGTAAAGCTCAATGCTCAGCCCAAGCACACACCAAGTGGGCCCCGAAAGTGGATTTCTGCATCATTTACTCATTTCTGTGAACCCTAGTAACTAGTTTAGCATAAATAGGACTTTTTACTATTGTATTTACATCTTTGGATTACCTTTTGATCCTTTGATCACGTTTAGGGGGCTGGCCATTCGGCCATGCCTGGACCTTATCACTTATGTATTTTCAACGGTAGAGTTTCTACACTCCATAGATTAAGGTATGGAGCTCTACTGTTCCTCATGAATTAATACAAAGTACTACTGTTTTTCTATTCAATTCAAGCTTATTCCTTCTCTAAGATATCCATTCGTACCCAAGAACATGATGAATGTAATGATTGATTATGTGACGCTCATCATCATTCTCACCTATGAACGCGTGCCTGACAAACACTTCCGTTTTACATGCAAACAAGCTAGAATGAGTATCTCTTAGATATCTATTACAGAGGACCAAGTCTGAGATATTAGAATCTTCGTGGTATAAGTTAGAACGCATGGACGGCCATTCTTGAGATCCGAAAAGTCTAAACCTTGTCTGTGGTATTCCGAGTAGGATCTGGGAAGGGATGGCTGTGACGAGCTTCAAACTCGTGAGCGCTGGGCGTAGTGACAGACGCAAAAGGATAGTAAATCCTATTCCAGTATGATCGAGAACTGACAGATGATTAGCCATGCAGTGACAGCGCATTGGACCATTTTCATAGAGAGGATGGGATGTAGCCATTGACAACGGTGATGCCCTACATAAAGCTTGCCATGGAAAGGAGTAGGAATGATTGGATAAAGATAGCAGAAAAGCAGAGGTTCAGAGGAATGAAAGGCATCTCTATACGCTTATCTGAAATTCTTACCAATGAATTACATAAGTATCTATATCCTAGTTTATATTTCAATTATGTTTTAATTATCTAATCTCAATAACTATCTGAATCCTCCTGACTAAGATTTACAAGGTGACCATAGCTTGCTTCAAGCCGACAATCTCTGTGGGATCGACCCTTACTCACGTAAGGTTTATTACTTGGACGACCCAGTGCACTTGCTGGTTAGTTGTGCGGAATTATGACAAAGTGTGATTCACGTTTGAGAGCACCAAGCCATTGGCGCCATTATTGAAGATCACGATTTCGCATACCAGTCCCAACTGTGGAGATACTGCTACCAGCCCACCCTTGTTCCTCACAGATGGCACCGAGGACGGTGCAAAGCCTTAAGTGTGGGGAGGCCGGTCAGTACCTGACTTCCGGAGGTAATTTCTCTTCCCTAACACCAATAAATTAGGATATTTAGTTAGATTTTTCTTTTGTAAATTAGGATAAATTGCACAATAATAGATTAGTTGCATGCATGTTCTACTTGATTGAAAAGACAATAAGTTTCTTCTAAGACCCTATCTTTGGAACAAAATTTCACTAATTTTAATTAAAACTTTTATGTTAAATTTGCTTGGAGTTGTATTTGGAACATGATTTTTGAGCTAAAGAACACACAACCTGTGAGATTTGAGCCTTTATGCATGGTTACATTATTTTACCATAATTATTTTATTCTTGTGTGTTTACTTCTCTATGATTGTAATCTATATTTTGTTTCATCCTATATGTCCAATGTTTATTATATTTATATGCTTGCATATGATTGAGGCCATTATTTGTTTAAACTCACTTATCCAAATTAAGCCTACCCTTTCAATTACCTTTGTTAGCCACTTTGAGCCTTTAAATCCCATTTGTTCTATATTTTACCACATTACTAGCCTTAAGCGGAAAAACAATTATATATCCCAAATTGAATCTTTGGTCAGCTTAAGATAGAATTGTGTGTGCTAAATTAAGTATGGGAAATTGTGGGAACAAAAGATAATAAGGGAATGTGTCATGATAATACAATGGGAATTTGGATACCTACTCATGTGAAACTATAAGAATTAAAAATCTATGTGCATTGATAAGCTATGTTTATTTTTATGTTTATGTTGAAAAGAAAAATTAAAAATAAATAAATAAATAAATAAATAATCTAAAAATATTCAATAAATAAATAAGGGGACAAAATTACCCCAATGCTAAATTTAAATTCAAGAATCAATGTATATAAGATAAAATTAAAATAAAAAGTTGATACATGAGTATGGAAGGTGAAAGAGGAATTTCTGGGTAGCTAGGTATGAATTCTAAAGTTATATAGAATATATATAGGTTAGGTTAAAGCTTGGGTTAACTAAAGATTCAATTCATAAGCTTACTTAGCCATATATGTATCCTTACCCTTACCTTGGCCCCATTACAACCTTGAAAAGACCTCATGATGTTTGCATTGGTATATTAAATGTTGTTGATTGGTTAGGAGAAGAACAAAAATTAGAGAGCATGATTAGAGAAGGATAGAGTGATTACCCTATACACTAGAGAGACTAGAGTGTACATACATCATCAGTGAGGGTTTAATACTTGAAATTTTGTGTTCCCTGCTTTCATGAGCTGTCTTCTTGCACTTTTATCTGTTCTTACTGTATAAGAATTAAATTAGTGGAATTTGATTTGTAATTGTTTTGAAGAGCTTATTTACTTTTGGTCAAGTGGACAAGAATCATATAGTTGCATTCACATATATAGGTTGCATTGCATTGCATGAGTTTTACATGTTCCTACTCACTTATTTTATCTCCTCCAACTAAGCATGAGGACATGCTAATGTTTAAGTGTGGGGAGGTTGATAAACCATTAATTTATGGTTTATATTGTGTTTAATTGTGTGGTTTTACCAACTCTTTACCCACTTATTCATTAAAAAAAGCATGCATTTATAATTCCTTCCTAAAAATGCTTTATGGTTGAAAACTTGCTTCCTAGAGACTTTTAATTATGTATTTTAATTATCCTTTATTCCGTTCGATGCCGTGATCTGTGTGTTAAGTGTTTTAGGCTTTATAGGGCATGAATGAGTTGGAGATTGGAAAGGAAGCTTGCAAAAATGGAAGGAACACAAGAAATTGAGGAGATGACCAGCAAGAAGTGACGCGGACGCATAGCTCACGCGGCCGCGCGATATAGAGGAAACTGCAGTGACGCGGACGCATGGCTCACGCGACCGTGCAGATTGGAAACTGCATCAGTGACGCGAAGGCGTGGACGACGCCCACGCGTGGCAAAGCAAACGCTGAATGACGCGTCCACATGAATGACGCGATCGCGTGACATGCGCGATCTGCATAATCTGCAGAATTCGCTGGGGGCAATTTTGGGCCCTGTTTTGACCCAGTTTTTGGCCCAGAAAAGCAGACTAGAGCCAGAGAACATACAGAAACGGGAGAAACATTCATTCTACACAGTTTTAGTTTTTAGATCTAGTTTTACTCCTCCTCTAGGTTTTTTTTCTCTCTACACATTCATAGTTCTTAGGATTTCAATTATTATTGTTTCTGCACTGGGATATTGAGAAGAGTTATTGCCTCAGCAAGACTTCGTCATCCTAGTTCGTTCTCTTTACTTGTCTCTTACTCTTCCATGTCCTTAATTTACTCAATTTTACTATTGGATTATTTTAGAATTTATTAATACAAGAATTACTTTTATTTTTAATTGATTTCTTTGATTATTATTTATTAATACAAGAATTACCCAAGTTTTTGGTGCCGTTGCCGGGGATTCTTCGAGTTTGGACAACTGACGATTCATCTTGTTGCTCAGATTAGGTAATTTTATTTTAATTTTAAGCTTTTATTTCTTATTTTCGAAAAATACAAAAAAATTTTCTTCTTTTTTGTTCTTCCCAAAATAATTTTCAAAAAAAAAAATCCAAGAAAAAAATTAATAAAATCATAAAAATAAAAAATATTTTTGTGTTTCTTGTTTGAGTCTAGAGTCAAGTTTTAAGTTTGGTGTCAATTGCATCTTTTTAATTTTCTAAAAAAATTATTTTCAAAAATTTCATGCATTGCATTCTTCATGATCTTCAAGTTGTTCTTGGCCAGTCTTCTTGTTTGATCTTCATATTTTCTTGTTTTGTATCTTTTCTTTTTTTTCATATGCATTCTTGAAACATTAATGTCTAAAGAATAAAAATTTTTAAGTTTGGTGTCTTGCATGTTTTCTTTTCTTGAAAATTTTTCAAAAATAAGTTCTTGGTGTTCATCTTGACATTCAAAGTGTTCTTGGTGTTCATCTTGACATTCATAGTGTTCTTGCATGCATCACATGTTTTGATCCAAAATTTTTATGCATTGAGTCTTTTTGATGTTTTTCTCTTTCATCATTAAAAATTCAAAAAATTCAAAAAATATCTTTCCCTTATTCTATCATAAAATTTCGAAAATTTGGGTTGACTTTTTCAAAAATTTTTCAAAATTAGTTGTTTCTTATGAGTCAAATCAAATTTTCATTTTAAAAACTCTATCTTTTTCAAATTTTTTTCAAAAAAATCAAATCTTTTTCATTTTTCTTTCATAATTTTCGAAAATTTCAAATTGATTTTCAAAAAAATCTTTTTCTTATTTCTATTCCATATTTTCGAATTCAATGCTAACAATTAATGTGATTGATTCAAAAATATTAAGTTTGTTACTTGCCTAATAAGAAAGGTTCAATCTTTAAATTTTAAAATAAAATCTTTTAGTTTCTTGTTAGTCAAGTAATCAACTTTAATTTTCAAGATCAAATCTTTTTAAAATTCTTTTTCAAATCTTTTTCAAAATAAATTTCAATCACATCTTTTTCAAAATCAATTTCAAAATCTTTCCTAACTTTTTATCTTTTCAAATTTGATTTTCAAATCTTTTTCAATTAACCACTTTACTTTTTGTTTGATTCTTATCTTTTTCAAAACTACCTAACTAACTCCCTCTCTAATTTTCGAAAATCCCTTCACTCTTTTTCAAATTTCCTTTTTAATTAACTAATTGTTTTAAATTCAATTTAATTTGATTTCAATTTTAATTTTCGAAATTTAACTTTAAATTTTATTTTTATTTTAATTGATTTTCGAAATTCCCTCTCTCTCATCTCCTTCTATTTATTTATTCATCTACTAACACTTCTCTTCCACCCAAAAATTCGAAACCCATCTTCCTCTCTGTGTTCGAGTTTTTCCTCTTCTCCTTCTTACATTTTTCTCTTCTTATACTTGCATAAGGAATCTCTATACTGTGACATAGAGGATTCCATATTTTCTGTTCTCTTCTTTTTCATATGAGCAGGAACAAGGATAAGAACATTCTTGTTGAGGCTGATCCTGAACCTGAACCTGAAAGGACTCTGAAGAGGAAGCTAAGGGAAGCTAAAGCACAACTCTCTAGAGAAAATCTGACAGAAATTTTCGAAAAAGAAGGAGATATGGCCGAAAATAATAACAATGCAAGGAAGATGCTTGGTGACTTTACTGCACCAAATTCCAATTTACATGGAAGAAGCATCTCAATTCCTACCATTGGAGCAAACAACTTTGAGCTTAAACCTCAATTAGTTTCTCTGATGCAATAGAACTGCAAGTTTAATGGACTTCCATCTGAAGATCCTTTTCAGTTCTTAACTGAGTTCTTGCAGATCTGTGATACTATTAAGACCAATGGGGTTGATCCCGAGGTCTACAGGCTTATGCTTTTCCCATTTGCTGTAAGAGACAGAGCTAGAATATGGTTGGAATCTCAACCTAAAGATAAGTCTGAATGGATTGAAGGAATCATCCAACAGTACTAAAGAGGCATCTTCTGAAGAAGAAGCTTATGATCCTGAGAACCCTGCAATAGCAAAGGTGAATTACATGGGTGAACCCTATAGAAACACCTATAATCCCTCATGGAGGAATCATCCAAATTTCTCATGGAAGGATCAACAAAAGCCTCAACAAGGCTTTAATAATGGTAGAAGAAATAGGTTTAGCAATAGCAAGCCTTTTCCATCATCTTCTCAGCAACAGACAGAGAATTCTGAGCAGAATCCATCTAGCTTAGCAAATATAGTCTCTGATCTATCTAAGGCCACTTTAAGTTTCATGAATAAAACAAGGTCCTCCATTAGAAATTTGGAGGCACAAGTGGGCCAGCTGAGTAAAAGAGTCACTGAAACTCCTCCTAATACTCTCCCAAGCAATACAGAAGAGAATCCAAAAAGAGAGTGCAAGGCCATTGATTTAACCATCATGGCCGAACCTACAAGGGAGGGGGAGGACGTGAATCCTAGTGAGGAAGACCCCCTGGGACGTTCAGTGACCAATAAGGAGTATTGAAAGAACTGTGGATTGATGGTTTAGAGGTTATAGTAAACTCTCGTTGCAAGTATAGTTACTAAACCAAGCAATCAATCTTTCTTACAAAAGTTTTGGCTGTCACAAGTAACAAACCCCTTAAAAATTGATAACCGAAGTATTCAAACCTTGGGTCGTCTTCTCAAGGAACTACAGGGAAGTATGTTCTTATTATTGGTTATGAAGATTGTAAATTGGGGTTTTGAGAATGAGGAACAAGTAATTTAAATGGCAATGGAAATAAATAAATAACTGTAAAATACACTTTTGGCAAGGTATGAAAAATTGGAAGTCCTATCCTAGTTACCCTTATCAATGATGATGAAGATTGAATCTTAATTCCACTTAGTTAGCCTTTACTTAGAGCAAAGAAAGGTCAAGTGATTAATTAGTTTGATCTTCAAATCCTAGTTAATCCCTAAGGAAAGATTGGGATTATTGAAGTTCAATTCAATTAGCAAAGATAACAATTATCAATCATGTTGAGTTTGATAACTCCTGAGTTACTGATTTTTTAACCAAGACCAAAAGGGAAAAAAGTAAATCTGCTGGAATAAAAATGTCTTCAGATTGGAAATACCAATAATGTAATTAAAAGAAAGCAATCATAAACTGAATTACCTCAAATAACATTAATCAAAGGAATTGTCTGTAACATAGAAGAATTCATAAATTAAATTGAGAAAATAAATAAAAGGAAAATTGAACCTAATAAAAAGAAACAATCCTGAAAGCAAGAAAAATCCTAAATCCTAATCCTAAGAGAGAGGAGAGAACCTCTCTCTCTAAGAACTACATCTACTCCTAAAATTATGAATATGAAAGCTTCATTATGAATGGATGCATTCCCCCACTTTATAGCCTCTAATCCGTGTTTTTTGGGCCGCAAACTGGGTCAGAAACAGCCCAGAATTCGCTGGTTGCGAATTCAAACACGCTGATTTTTTGTCACTGCGACGCGTCCACGTGGAGCACGCGTTCGCTTCGCCTAGCTTCAGAGAAACTATGGCATAATATATATCAAATCGAAGCCCCAGACGTTAGCTTTCCAACGCAACAGAAACTGTGTGGTTTGGACTTCTGTAGCTCGAGTTATAGCCGTTTTAGTGTGAAAGGGTCAGGCTGACAGCTTTGCAGTTCCTTCAGCTTCTTGTATTCCTTCCACTTTTGCATACTTTCTTTCCATCCTCTGAGCCATTCCTGCCCTGTAATCTCTGAAATCACTTAACACACATATCAAGGCATCTAATGGTGATAAGAGAGGATTAATATTAGCAAATATAAGGCCAAAGAAGCATGTTTTCAATCATAGCACAAATTCTAGGAAGGAATTGTAAAACCATGCAAATAGTATGAATAAGTGGGTAAAGAGTTGATAAAAATCACTCAATTAAGCACAAGATAAATCGTAAAATAGTAGTTTATCAACCTCCCCACACTTAAACACTAGCATGTCCTCATGCTAAGCTCAAGAGAAGCTATAAAGATGAAGAGGAATGGTAAAATTTATGAAATGCAACCTATCTATATGAATGCAACTACATGCAAAATGTTTTTATCTACTTGATAAGTTCTCCAAGACAAACATAAATCAGATTTCACTAATTCAAATTATACAATAAAAGACAAGTAAACTTGTAAGAAGATAGCTCATGAAAGCTGGGAACATAGAATTGAGCACTGAACCCTTACTGGTAGTGTATATCACTCTAACTCTCAAGTGTCTAGGGTCAATCACTCTACTCTTCTCTAGTCATGCTTTCTAAAATTTGTTCTTCACCTAACCAATCAACAATATTTAATATACCAATGCAAACATCATGAGGTCTTTTCAAGGTTGTAATGGAGCTAAGGTAAGGGTAAGGGTATATGTATATGGCTGAGTGAGCTTTATAAATTGAATCTTTAATTAACCTAAGCTTTCACCTAACATACATATACTCTATATAACTCTAGAATCATGCCTAGCTACCCATAGTCTTCACTTTTGCATTACATACTCATGTATCAATTTTTCTTTAATTTTATCACATATGCATTGATCTTTTATTAACTTAATATTGAGGTAATTTTGTCCCCTTATTTATTTATTTATATTATATATTTTTTTCTCTTTTTCATTTTCTCTTTTTTTTAGAGAGACATAAAAACTAGAATAACATATCAATGCATATGGAATTTTTTTAATTTTCTGTTTTATATGAGTAGGTACCCAAATTTTCCAATATTCAAAATTAGAAACATGATACATTCCCTTATTAACCCAAGTTCCCACAGTTTTCCCACACTTAATTGTTGCACAATCCCTATCTTAAGCTAACCAAAGATTCAATTGGGATATTTAATTATTTTTCTGCTTAAGGCTAGTGATGTGGTAAAATACAGAAGAAATGGGGATTAAAAGGCTCAAAGTGGCTGACAAGAGTGATTTAAAGGGTAGGCTTATTTGGGATAAGTGAGCTAAAATCAAACAATGGCCTCAATCATATGCAAGCATGTAAATACACTAAATAATGGACATATAGATTGGAACAAAATATAGATTACAATCATAGAGAAGGAAACACACAGGAATAAAATATTTATGGTTAAATAATGTAACCATATAAATAAGCTCAAATCTCACAGGTTGTGTGTTCTTTAACTCAAAAATCATGTTCCAAATACAACTTCAAACAAATTTAACACAAGAATTTTGATTTAAATTAGTGAAATACTATAAAATTTCTTGAAAAAGAAAATATTACTTCAACCAAGTAGTAACTAAATGCATAAAATCAAACAAATATGCAATCAAATATGCAGATGCAACAATAAACAAATAAAGAAAATAAGAGTATTGGTGTTGAAAAGAAGGTAACTAACCCCTGGAAGTCGGTATCAACCTCTCCACACTTAAAGATTGCACCGTCCTCGGTGCATGCTAAGATGTACAGGTGGATGGGGGTTGTGGTTCCTCAGTTGGGGCTCTTTTTGTTCCTTTCCATGCCGGTGGTTTGGGAGTAGCTTTCTCTTTACCCTTCTTGGTGGCCATCCTGAAAAGGAAAAAAGAAAGCAACTTTTAAAGCTAAGGGTTAGAACAAGGAAGAGAGTGGGAAAGGTGGTAATCAATGCACAATAAAAGATGAATGATGTCAACACATGGTCATGACTACATGAGAAAAATCATCAATGGAAATATAGCAAGTGCATGTAATGACAATTGAATGCAAGATGTTTATTGGCATGCTGGCAAAGGCATGAGTAGCATAGATCAAGCATTCAATGTCCAAGTTAGATTACCAAGTCTTTCAAACTAACAACATGTTTGTAATAACAATTATATTTAAGTAATAAAATATAAAAAGGGTCTTGTGAAAAGCAAGCATTTAGAGTAGTAGATAGAAAGAAATCGAAAAAAATAGTGCACAATGCCATACGGGCTTTTTCACAAACACATAGCAAGCATGGTAAATAAGCTATTGAAAGTATTAAATTGAACATGCAAGCAACCCTTTAAAAAGTAATATATAATTGTCAAACAATTTCATAATAACTCACAAGAAAATAATTACCCAATTAAATTTTTTTGAACACCAATATAAAAATAACAAATTTAGAAAAGAAAATAAAAATATGCACAAAATGAAAAAAAATGTAATGAATGAAAATATGCAAATAAATTAAATAAAATAGAATGTAAATGAAAAAGGATGATAAGTTAAAAAGATGAAGTAAAAAGAAAGTAAGAAAGGAGAGAGAAAGAAGAGAAGATAGAAGAAATTAGGAGTAGAGAAGAAAAGATAAGATAGTTGGCACTAATCTGGATAAGTTGTGGGACGCAGGCGACGCGGTCGCGTGGGTGACGCAGTCGCGTGGTGCGCGATAAGGTTGGGTGACGCGGACGCGTGGGACACGCGATCGCGTGACTTGATTTGTGCTAGTGGCGCGAGTGCAGCCTCGCGGTCGCACAACTCTCTGTTCAAAAATTAGTATTGCCAAAATCCAGGGTGACGCGGTCGCGTGGTCGACGCGATCACGTGAGTGGCCATCATGGGGATATGACGCGGACGCGTGAGCCATGCGACCGCGTGGTAAGGCGTGTGCGATCAGCACCAGTCCAGCACCACTCTCGCACAACTTTCGGTCGTGCACCCTTTCTTACGTCGATTTCTAGGTCATGCGGTCGCGTGGGAGGCCAATGTTCCTACTCGACGCGGACGCGTCAGCGACGCTGCGGCGTCGCGTGCGTGCTTCTCTTCTTCTTTTTTTTTTTATGCAGGATGCAAAATGATATGGATGTTATGAGAAATTCCAGGTTCAATGAAATAAAATAATAAAACTCAAAAACAATCAAAACAAAATAAAATTAAAATTAAAATTGAAAAGGAACGATCATACCGTGGTGGGTTGTCTCCCACCTAGCACTTTTAGTTAAAGTCCTTAAGTTGGACATTTGGTAAGCTTCCTGTTATGGTGGCTTGTGCTTGAATTCATCCAGAAATCTCCACCAATGTTTGGAATGCCAACAGCCTCCGGGATCCCAAATCTTGCTTTTGCACCCGTCTTCTTGTTGAGCAATATTGTTCCTTCCGGGTGGTTCAGCTTTAGAATTCTCATTGAAGCATCCAAACTGCTTCCTAGACCCATTCAATTGAGCTCTGCACCAACCTTTGTGTTTAAACTTAAAGCTTTCAACCATAATGAACCTTGCAGGACAATTCTTACCACTGACCATCTTCCTCTTACTCTTAATGTCACAAAGAGCTCTAAGTTGACCATCCGTCTCTAGTAGCCCATATTCAAGTGGAATTAGAAAGCTAAGGGATATGAATTTTACCCACTTGAATGTTGTGAAGGATGATGGCAACTTAGGGGGAGGGGTCTTCAATAACTTTGGCAAGGTGATTTCAAGCTCCATTCCCTTGTGCTCTTTGACAACTTCCACCTCTTTGCAAACTTCTTTAATTTCAACCTCTTCCTCTTGGTAGCTTTCTTCCAATTCAATCTCTTCTGCATTACTTACCAAGGGCATGAGAGGTAGTGATTTTTCTTCTTTAATTTCCATCTCTTGATCAACCTCTTCAAAGTCTTTAGCCATGATATACCTTGGAGGTTGTACACCCTCCTCAACATCAATTTCAAACGTCTTTGAAGGAGGTTCTATGGCTGGACTTTCCCATGGAGGTTCTGCATCTCCTAAGTCTGCAACTACGTCTTCTTCTTCAATAATTCTGGCTTCCTCCACTTGTTCCAGTACAAATTCATGCTCCTTACTGTCCACCGGAGTTTATAATGTCTCCTTCATGCTACGTTCTTTATTAGATTGTCCACATGAAGCCATGGGAGTTTCTTGAGTGTCTAAACGTCGGGAAGCTAATTGATTTATTGCTTGATTCAATTGATGTAGTGTGGCATTAAATTTTTCAAATGTTTCCTTGAGTTTCTCCGTTGATTCTTGGGGTGATGGATATGGACATGATGCATAGGGAGGTGGTGGTTCTTGGGAGTAATTGGGTTGGAATTGGGGTGGTTCTATATATGGTTCATATGGTTCATAAGGTGGTTGGTATGGTGGATAAGGGTTAGGATCATATGAGGGTGTTTGGTGGTAAGGGGCTTGTGAGTATGGTGGTCCAAAATGATGTTGAGGAGAGGGTTTATAGGCATATGGTGGTGGTTGTTGATAGTCCATTGGAGGTGGTTGTTGCCATGAGGGTTGATCAAATCCTTGTGGCTCCTCCCATCTTTGATTGTTCCAACTTTGATGCCTGTTCTCGTTATAGCTTCCATTCCTTTCAACATTATTAGAACCAAACTCAAAGCGAGAGGGGTGAGAATTCATAGTAAATAATAAAAATTAAAAATAAAAATAAATAAACAAGCAAAGGAAAATAAAATAAAATAAATAAGAGAAAATATTTGAAATTTAAAATTTAAAATTTGAATTTGAAATAAGATAAGATAAGAATTTTGAAAAAAGATATGATTTTTTTTTTTTGAAAAAACTTGAATTTTGAAATTTAAAACTAAGATAAGATAAGATAAAAAAATTTTAAAATAAAAATCTGAATTTTTTTTTCGAAAATAAATCAATTTAAAAGCAAAATATTTACAATAACCAATAATAAGGCATACACCTGCAATTCCCCGGCAACGGCGCCATTTTGAAAGAACTGTGGATTGATGGTTTAGAGGTTATAGTAAACTCTTGTTGCAAGTATAGTTACTAAACCAAGCAATCAATCTTTCTTACAAAAGTTTTGGTTGTCATAAGTAACAAACCCCTTAAAAATTGATAACCGAAGTATTCAAACCCTGGGTCGTCTTCTCAAGGAACTGCAGGGAAGTATGTTCTTATTATTGGTTATGAAGATTGTAAATTGGGGTTTTGAGAATGAGGAACAAGTAATTTAAATGGAAATGGAAATAAATAAATAACTGTAAAATACACTTTTGGCAAGGTATGAGAAATCGGAAGTCCTATCCTAGTTACCCTTATCAATGATGATGAAGATTGAATCTTAATTCCACTTAGTTAGCCTTTACTTAGAACAAAGAAAGGTCAAGTGACTAATTAGTTTGATCTTTAAATCCTAGTTAATCCCTAAGGAAAGATTGGGATTATTGAAGTTCAATTCAATTAGCAAAGATAACAATTATCAATCATGTTGAGTTTGATAACTCCTGAGTTACTGATTTCTTAACCAAGACCAAAAGGGGAAAAAGTAAATCTGCTGGAATAAAAATGTCTTCAGATTGGAAATAACAATAATGTAATTAAAAGAAAGCAATCATAAACTGAATTACCTCAAATAACATTAATCAAAGGAATTGTCTATAACATAGAAGAATTCATAAATTAAATTGAGAAAATAAATAAAAGAAAAATTGAACATGATAAAAAGAAACAATCCTGAAAGCAAGAAAAATCCTAAATCCTAATCCTAAGAGAGAGGAGAGAACCTCTCTCTCTAAGAACTACATCTACTCCTAAAATTATGAATATGAAAGCTTTATTATGAATGGATGCATTTCCCCACTTTATAGCCTCTAATCTGTGTTTTCTGGGCCGCAAACTGGGTCAGAAACAGCCCAGAATTTGCTGGTTGCGAATTTAAACACGCTGATTTTTCGTCACTGCGATGCGTTTGCGTGGAGCACGTGTTTGCGTCACTTAGCGTCAGGGAAACTATGGTATATTATATATCAAATCGAAGTCCCAGACGTTAGCTTTCCAACGCAACTAGAACCGTGTCGTTTGGACCTCTTTAGCTCGAGTTATAGCCGTTTTAATGTGAGAGGGTCAGGCTGACAGCTTTGTAGTTCCTTCAGCTTCTTGTATTCCTTCCACTTTTGCATACTTTCTTTCCATCCTCTGAGCCATTCCTATCCTGTAATCTCTGTAATCACTTAACATACATATCAAGGCATTTAATGGTGATAAGAGAGGATTAATATTAGCAAATATAAGGCCAAAGAAGCATGTTTTCAATCATAGCACAAATTCTGAGAAGGAATTGTAAAACCATGCAAATAGTATGAATTAGTGGGTAAATAGTTGATAAAAACCACTCAATTAAGCACAAGATAAACCGTAAAATAGTAGTTTATCAAGTATCCCTTTGAGGAACCAAAGGAATCTGAGGCTTATCTAGAGACCATAGAGATTCCATTGCCTTCATGAGCTCTGATGAGTATTCTTCCTCTGAAGAGGATGAAGACATTACTGAAGAGCAAGTTGCTAAGTACCTTGGTGCAATCATGAAGATGAATGCCAAATTATTTGGTAATGAGACTTGGGAAGATGAACCTCCCTTGCTCACTAATGAACTAAATACATTGGATAGGCAGAAATTACCTCAAGAGAAACAGGATCCAGGCAAATTCTTAATACCATGTACCATAGGCACCATGACCTTTGAGAAGGCTCTGTGTGACCTGGGGTCAGGAATAAACTTAATGCCACTCTCTGTAATGGAGAAACTAGGGATCTTTAAGGTGCAAGCTACTAGAATCTCATTAGAGATGGCAGACAACTCAAGAAAACAGGCTTATGGACAAGTAGAGGACGTGTTAGTAAAGGTTGAAGGCCTTTACATCCCTGCTGATTTCATAATCCTAGACACTGGGAAGGAAGAGGATGAATCCATCATCCTTGGAAGACCCTTCCTAGCCACAGCAAGAGCTGTGATTGATGTGGACAGAGGAGAATTGATCCTTCAACTGAATGAGGACAACCTTGTGTTTAAAACTCAAGGATCTCCTTCTGTAACCATGGAGAGGAAGCATGAAAAGCTTCTCTCACTGCAGAGTCAACCAAAGCCCCCAAAGTCAAACTCTAAGTTTGGTGTTGGGAGGTTCCAACAATGCTCTGAACATTTGTGAGGCTCCATGAGATCTCACTATCAAGCTATTGACATTAAAGAAGCGCTTGTTAGGAGGCAACCCAATGTTATCTAATTATATTTATTTATTTTCTATTGTTAATTCATGTTTTATTAGGTTGATGATCATGTGGAGTCACAAAAACTACTGAAAAATAAAAAACAAAATAAAAAACAGCAGAAAAAATAGCACACCCTGGAGGAGAGCAGTCTGGCGTTTAAACGCCAGAAACAAGCATTTGTCTGGCGTTTAACGCCAGAAATAGGCACCAAACTGGTGTTTAACGCCAGAAACCAGCATCTACCTAGCGTTAAACGTCAGAACAGAGCATGGAAGTGGCGTTTAACGCCAGAAACAGTCAGCAGTCTGGCGTTAAATGCTAGGATTACATAGCAAGGGCGTTTTACACGCCTAATTGGAGCAGGGATGTTAAGTCCTTGACCCCACTTGATCTGTGGACCCCACAGAACCCCCATATTTTCTTCTCTCCTCTTCACACCTTTTCATAACGCTCT
>NC_029791.2:45273104-45273904 GCF_000816755.2 Arachis ipaensis | reverse complement strand
AAATTCAAACTAATTTCCCTCCCAAACCCAGCCCTAATGGCCGAACCCTACACACCCCCTCACTCCTATATAAACCCCTAACTCCTTCTTCATTTTCACACAACACAACCCTATCTTCACCCCTTGGCCGAAAACACCTCTCTCTACCTCTCCTCTATTTCTCTTCTTCTTCTCTCTCTTTCTTTCTTCTTTTGATCGGGGACGAGCAAACGTTATAAGTTTGGTGTGGTAAAAGAATAGCTTTTTATTTTTCCATAACGATTTATGGCACCTAAGACCAGAGAAACCTCTAGAAAGAGGAAAGGGAAGGCAATTGCTTCCACCTCTGAGTCATGGGAGATGGAGAGATTCATCTCAAAGGTCCATCAAGACCACTTTATGAAGTTGTGGCCAAGAAGAAAGTGATCCCTGAGGTTCCTTTCCAGGCTCAAACAATTCCTGGTAATGGCTCCAAAGCTTGGTGCTTTGATCTTAATTCATAATTGTCACAACTTCGATACAACTAACCAGCAAGTGCACTGGGTCGTCCAAGTAATACCTTACGTGAGTAAGGGTCGAATCCCACGGAGATTGTTGGTATGAAGCAAGCTATGGTCACCTTGTAAATCTCAGTCAGGCGGATATAAAATAATTATGGAGTTTTTGAATAATAAATAAAAGAATAGGGATAGAGGTACTTATGTAAATCATTGGTAGGAATTTCAGATAAGCGAATGGAGATGCTTTTCGTTCCTCTGAACCTCTGCTTTCCTACTATCTTCATCCAATCAGTCTTACTCCTTTCCATGGCTGGCTTTATG
>NC_029791.2:45271179-45273070 GCF_000816755.2 Arachis ipaensis | reverse complement strand
CCATCATTCTAGCTTACGCCACGAAGATTCTGGTTAGGAGATCTAAGAGATACTCATTCTAGCTTATTTCATGTAGAACAGAAGTGTTTGTCAGGCACGCGTTCATAAGGGAGAAGGATGATGAGCGTCACACATAATCATCACCTTCATCACATTCTTGGATGCGAATGGATATCTTAGAAGCGAAATAAGAAGAATTGAATAGAAAACAGTAGGACTTTGCATTAATCTTTGAGGGACAGCAGAGCTCCACACCTTAATCTATGGAGTGTAGAAACTATACCGTTAAAAATACATAAGTGAAAGGTCCAGGCATGGCCGAGAGGCCAGCCCCTCTGATCTAAGAACTAGGCGTCCAAAGATGGTCAAAAAGACTAGTAAAAGGTCCTATTTATAATAAACTAGTCACTAGGGTTTACATGAGTAAGTAATTGATGCATAAATCCACTTCCGGGGCCCACTTGGTGTGTGTTTGGGCTGAGCTTAAGTGTAGCACGTGCAGAGGCCATTTGTGGAGTTGAACGCCAGTTTCTGTGCCAGTTTGGGCGTTCAACTCTGGTTTTGGATCCTTTTCTGGCGCTGGACGCCAGATTTGGGCAGAAGGCTGGCGTTGAACGCCAGTTTACGTCGTCAATTCTTGGCCAAAGTATGGACTATTATATATTTCTGGAAAGACCTGGATGTCTACTTTCCAACGCAATTGGAAGCGCGCCATTTCGAGTTCTGTAGCTCCAGAAAATCCACTTTGAGTGCAGGGAGGTCAGAATCCAACAGCATCAGCAGTCCTTTTTTAACCTCTAAATCTGATTTCTGCTCAAGTCCCTCAATTTCAGCCAGAAAATACCTGAAATCACAGAAAAACACACAAACTCATAGCAAAGTCCAGAAATGTGAATTTAACAAAAAAACTAATGAAAACATCCCTAAGCTCTTTAATGAGGATATCTCCCTCTATGTCAATTCCAGCTGAATTGCATAGGTGGCAAACGAGGTGAGGAAAGGCTAACCTTGCCATGGTGGAGGACTTGTCAGCCACCTTGTAGAGTTCTTGAGGTATAATCTCATGAACTTCCACCTCTTCTCCAATCATGATGCTGTGGATCATGATGGCCCGGTCTATAGTAACTTCAGACCGGTTGCTAGTGGGAATGATTGAGCATTGAATAAACTCCAACCATCCTCTAGCTATAGGCTTGAGGTCCAATCTTCTTAGTTGAACCGGCTTGCCTTTGGAGTCAATCTTCCATTGAGCTCCTTCTACACATATGTCCATAAGGACTTGGTCCAACCTTTGATCAAAGTTGACTCTCCTTGTGTAGGGGCGTGCGTTCTCTTCCATGTATGGCAAGTTGAACGCCAACCTCACATTCTCCGGACTAAAATCTAAGTATTTCCCCCGAACCATTGTAACATAGTTCTTTGGATCCGGGTTGTTACTTTGATCATGGTTCTTGGTGATCCATGCATTGGCATAGAACTCTTGAACCATTAGGATGCCGACTTGTTGGATGGGATTTGTTAGAACTTCCCAACCTCTTCTTTGAATTTCATGTCGGATCTCCGGATACTCATTTCTTTTGAGTAAAAAAGGGACCTCAGGGATCACCTTCTTCTTGGCCACAACGTCATAGAAGTGGTCTTGATGGGCTTTGGAGATGAATCTTTCCATCTCCCATGACTCGGATGTGGAAGCTTTTGTCTTCCCTTTCCCTCTTCTAGAGGATTCTCCGGTCTTAGGTGCCATCAATGGTAATAGAAAAACAAAAAAGCTATGCTTTTACCAAACCAAACTTAGAATATCGCTCGCCCTCGAGCAATAAACAAAAGAATAAAAGAAGAAGAAGAAGAAATATGGAGAGGGAAAGGGAGATGTGGTTTCGGCCAAGAGGAG
>NC_029791.2:45268809-45271028 GCF_000816755.2 Arachis ipaensis | reverse complement strand
TCCTTGCTCCTGCTCATATGACAAAGAAGAAGGCACAGAAAAATAATAATAATAATATGGATCCTTTATGCCCAAGCACAGAGGTTCCCTTATGTGAGTAGAAGAAAAGAGGAAGAAATTCGAACACAGATAGAAGAGGGGGTTCGAATTTGGTGATGATGTAAGGAAGAGATGTTAGTTAATGAATGAATAAATAGAATAGGATGAGAGAGGAGTAATTTTCGAAAATTATTTTGAAAAAGAGTTAGTGATTTTTGAAAAATGGTTTTTGAAAAATGTTTAGTATTTTTTTTTTTCGAAAATTTTTGAAATTAAAAATAAAAAATAAAAATAATTAGTTAATTAAAAAGAAATTTTGAAAAAGAGGGGAGATATTTTCGAAAATTAGAGAGAGAGAGTTAGTTAGGTAGTTTTGAAAAAGTTAAAAAACAAACAAAAAGTTAGTTAGTTAGTTGAAACATATTTTGAAAAGATAAGAAGTTAGGAAGTTAGAAAAGATATTTTGAAAAGATATTTTTGAAAAAGATAAGATAAGAAGATATTTTAGAAAATAGTTTTGAAAAAGTTACGAAACAAACAAAAAAGTTAGTTAGTTAGTTGAAACAAATTTTGAAAAGATAAGAAGTTAGGAGGTTAGGAAAGGTATTTGAAAAGATATTTTTGAAAAAGATAAGATAAGAAGATATTTTTGAGAAGATATGATAAAATTAGTTTTGAAAAAGATTTGATTTTTAAAATCACAATTAATGACTTGATTCATAAGAAATCACAAGATATGATTCTAGAATTTAAAGTTTGAATCTTTCTTAACAAGCAAGTAACAAACTTCAAATTTTTGAATCAAAACATTAATTGATTATGTTATTTTTGAAAATTTGTGATAAAAATAAGAAAAAGATTTTTGAAAAATATTTTTGAAATTTTCGAAAATAACTAATTATTTTGAAAAAGATTTGATTTTTGAAAAAGATTTTGAAAAAGATAAGATTTTCAAAAACAATTTGATTTTAAAAATTTGATTTTAAAAATTTTTGAAAAAGTCAATCCAAATTTTCGAGTTTGATGAGAGAAAAAGGGAAAGATATTTTTTTGATTTTTGAATTTTTATGAAAAATATGAAATTTATGCAATGCATGAAATTTTTTTTTTTTTATCAAAACAATGAATGCATGCATGAATGATATGAATGTCAAGATGAACACCAAGAACACTATGAAGATCATGATGAACATCAAGAACATATTTTTGAAAAATTTTTAATGCAAAGAAAACATGCAAGACACCAAACTTAGAATTCTTCAAAGCTTAGACACTAAGAATTCAATAATGCATATGATAAACAACATACAACACAAAACAAAAAATCATCAAGATCAAACAAGAAGACTTACCAAGAATAACTTGAAGATCATGAAGAACACTATGAATGCATGATATTTTCGAAAAATGCAAGATGCATATGCAAGTGACACCAAACTTATAATGTGACTCAAGACTCAAACAAGAAACAAAAATATTTTTGATTTTTATGATTTTCTAATTTAATTTTTTTTTGGTTTTTATTTTATATTTTTCGAAAATTAAAGGAAAAATATGGATTCCAAAATTTTTAATATAAATTCCAGGAATCTTGCCATGTTAGTCTAAAGCTTCAGTCTAGGAATTAGACATGGCTCACTAGCCAGCCAAGCTTTCAATGAAAGCTTCAGTCCAAAACACTAGACATGGCCAATGGCCAGCCAAGCTTCAGCAGGTGATCGTGGATCAACAGCGGGTAGATCAGGAACAGTAGCAGGTGGATTAGCTCCAACTAGCTTGCTCTTGATAACCAATTGCAAGCCTCAGTCCAAATGAATTTAGACATGGCTTTACAGCCAGCCAGGCTGCAACATATAATTACATGGGCTGGAGTGATTAGTTGAATACCAATCCCAAAGTAGTTTGGGTATGGCTTTACAGCCAGATAGGCTTCAACATACTTCATGAAACACTAGAATTCATTCTTAAAAATTTCTGAATCTAAAATTTTTTTTTTTTTGAAAACATTTTTATTTATTTTTTTATTTTTTTCGAAAACATATGAGAAAATTTTAGAAATATTTTTTGAAAAGTTTTTTTTTTGAAAAGAAAATAAAAAGAAAATTACCTAATCTGAGCAACAAGATGAACCGTCAGTTGTCCATACACGAACAATCCCCGGCAACGGCGCCAAAAACTTG
>NC_029791.2:45254498-45268677 GCF_000816755.2 Arachis ipaensis | reverse complement strand
TGGCTTACCATGGTTTGGGGGAAATACTTAGATTTCAGTCTGGAAAATGTAAGGCTGGCGTTCAACTTGCCAATGATGGAAGAGAACGTACGCCCTTACACAAGAAGGGTCAACTTTGATCAAAGGTTGGACCAAGTCCTCATAGACATATGTGAGGAAGGAGCTCAATGGAAAATTGACTTAAGAGGAAAGCCGGTTCAACTAAGAAGGCATGACCTCAAACCAGTGGCTAGGGGATGGCTAGAGTTCATTCAACGCTCAATCATTCCTACTAGTAATCGGTCCGAAGTTACTATAGACCGGGCCATCATGATCCATAGTATCATGATTGGAGAGGAGGTGGAAGTTCATGAGATTATACCTCAAGAACTTTACAAGGTGGCTGACAAGTCCTCCACTTGGGCAAGGTTAGCCTTTCCTCACCTCATATGCCACCTCTGCAATTCGGCTGGAATTGACATAGAAGGAGACATCCTCATTGAAAAGGATAAGCCCATCACTAAGAAAAGGATGGAGCAAACAAGAGATCATGGACCTCAACAAGAGTATGAGGAAATTCCTCACCATGAAATCCCTGAGATGCCTCAGGGGATGCACTTTCCTCCACAAAACTATTGGGAGCAAATCAACACCTCCCTAAGAGAATTAAGTTCCAATATGGGACAACTAAGGGTGGAGCACCAAGAGCATTCCATCATCCTCCATGAAATTAGAGAAGATCAAAGAGCTATGAGGGAGGAGCAACAAAGACAAGGAAGAGACATAGAGGAGCTCAAAAGTACCCTTGGTTCTTCAAGAAGAGGAAGACGCCACCCTCACTAAGGTGGACTCATTCCTGAATTTCCTTGTCTATATATTTTCTGTTTTTGGTTTCCATGCTTCATGTTTAATTATGTTTGTGTTTTTACTATATGATCATTAGTGTCTAAGTGTCTATGCCTTAAAGTTATGAATATGAATCCATCACCTCTCTTAAATGAAAACTGTTCTAAAAACAAAAGAACAAGAAGTACATGGTTTCAAATTCATCCTTGAAACTAGTTTAATTATTTTGATGTGGTGGCAATACTTTTTGTTTTCTGAATGTATGCTTGAACAGTGCATATGTCTTCTGAAGTTGTTGTTTATGAATGTTAAATATGTTGGCTCTTGAAGAATACGGAAAAAGGAGAAATGTTATTTGATAATCTGAAAAATCATAAAAATAATTCTTGAAGCAAGAAAAAGCAGTGAATACAAAAGCTTGCAGAAAAAAAAAGAAAAAAAAATGGCGAAAAAAATTAGAAAAAGAAAAAGCAAGCAGAAAAAGCCAAAAGCTCTTTAAACCAAAAGGCAAGAGCAAAAAGCCAATAGCCCTTAAAACCAAAAGGCAAGGGTAAATAAAAAGGATCCAAGGCTTTGAGCATCAGTGGATAGGAGGGCCTAAAGGAATAAAATCCTGGCCTAAGCGGCTAAACCAAGCTGTCCCTAACCATGTGCTTGTGGCGTGAAGGTGTCAAGTGAAAACATGAGACTGAGAGGTTAAAGTCAAGGTCCAAAGCAAAAAAAAAAAAAAGAGTGTGCTTAAGAACCCTGGACACCTCTAATTGGGGACTTTATCAAAGCTGAGTCACAATCTGAAAAGGTTCACCTAGTTTTGTGTCTATGCCATTTATGTATCCGGTGGTAATATTGGAAAACAAAGTGCTTAGGGCCACGGCCAAGACTCATAAAGTAGCTGTGTTCAAGAATCAACATACTGAACTAGCAGAATCAATAACATTATCTGAACTCTGAGTTCCTATAGATGCCAATCATTCTGAACTTCAATGGATAAAGTGAGATGCCAAAACTATTCAAGAGGCAAAAAACTACAAGTCCCGCTCATCTGATTAGAGCTAAGTTTCATTGATATTTTAGAATTTGTAGTATATTCTCTTCTATTTATCCTATTTGATTTTTAGTTGCTTGGGGACAAGCAACAATTTAAGTTTGGTGTTGTGATGAGCGGATAATTTATACGCTTTTTGGCATTGTTTTTACATAGTTTTCAGTATAATTTAGTTAGTTTTTAGTATATTTTTATTATTTTTTAAATAAAAATGACATTTCTGGACTTTACTATGAGTTTTTGTGTTTTTCTGTGATTTTAGGTATTTTCTGGCTAAAATTGAGGGACTTGAGCAAAAATCAGATTAAGAGGTTGAAGAAGCACTACAGATGCTGCTGGATTCTGACCTCCCTGCACTCAAAGTGGATTTTCGGGACCTACAGAACTCCAAATGGATCGCTCTCAATTGCGTTGGAAAGTAGACATCTAGGGCTTTCCAGCAATATATAATAGTCCATACTTTGCCTGAGTTTAAATGATGCAAACTGGCGTTCAACGCCAGTTCCATGCTGCATTCTGGAGTTAAACGCCAGAAACAGGTTGCAAAGTGGAGTTAAACGCCAAAAACAGGTTACAAACTGGCGTTCAACTCCAAGAGAAGCCTCTACACGTGTAAAGCTCAATGCTCAGCCTAAGCACACACCAAGTGGGCCCCGGAAGTGGATTTCTGCATCATTTACTCATTTCTGTAAACCCTAGTAACTAGTTTAGCATAAATAGGACTTTTTACTATTGTATTTACATCTTTGGATTACCTTTTGATCCTTTGATCACGTTTAGGGGGCTGGCCATTCAGCCATGCCTGGACCTTATCACTTATGTATTTTCAACGGTAGAGTTTCTACACTCCATAGATTAAGGTGTGGAGCTTTGCTGTTCCTCATGAATTAATACAAAGTACTACTATTTTTCTATTCAATTCAAGCTTATTCCTTCTCTAAGATATCCATTCGCACCCAAGAACATGATGAATGTGATGATTGATTATGTGACGCTCATCATCATTCTCAACTATGAACGCGTGCCTGACAAACACTTCCGTTCTACATGCAAACAAGCTAGAATGAGTATCTCTTAGATATCTAATACAGAGAACCGAGTCTGAGATATTAGAATCTTCGTGGTAAAAGTTAGAACCCATGGACAACCATTCTTGAGATCTGGAAAGTCTAAACCTTGTCTGTGGTATTCCGAGTAGGATCTGGGAAGGGATGGCTGTGACGAGCTTTAAACTCGCGAGTGCTGGGCGTAGTGACAGATGCAAAAGGATAGTAAATCCTATTCCAGTATGATCGAGAACTGACAGATAATTAGCCATCCAGTGACAGCACATTGGACCATTTTCTCAGAGAGGATGGGATGTAGCCATTGACAACGGTGATGCCCTACATAAAGCTTGCCATGGAAAGGAGTATGAATGATTGGATGAAGATAGAAGGAAAGCAGAGGTTCAGAGGAACGAAAGGCATCTCTATACGCTTATCTGAAATTCTCACCAATGAATTACATAAGTATCTTTATCCTAGTTTATATTTCAATTATGTTTTAATTATCAAATCTCCATAACTATTTGAATCTGCCTGACTGAGATTTACAAGGTGACCATAGCTTGCTTCAAGCCGACAATCTCCGTGGGATCGACCCTTACTCACGTAAGGTTTATTACTTGGACGACCCAGTGCACTTGCTGGTTAGTTGTGCAGAATTGTGACAAAGTGTGATTCACGTTTGAGAGCACCAAGCTATTGGCGCCATTGTTGAAGATCACGATTTCGCATACCAGTCCTGACTGTGGAGATACTGCTACCAGCCTACCCTTGTTCCTGACAGATGGCACCGAGGATGGTGCAAAGCCTTAAGTGTGGGGAGGCCGGTCAGTACCTGACTTCCGGAGGTAATTTCTCTTTCCTAACACCAATAAATTAGGATATTTAGTTAGATTTTTCTTTTGTAAATTAGGATAAATTGCACAATAATAGATTAGTTGCATGCATGTTCTACTTGATTGAAAAGACAATAAGTTTCTTCTAAGACCCTATCTTTGGAACAAAATTTCACTAATTTTAATTAAAACTTTTATGTTAAATTTGCTTGAAGTTGTATTTGGAACATGATTTTTAAGCTAAAGAACACACAACCTGTGAGATTTGAGCCTTTATGCATGGTTACATTATTTTACCATAATTATTTTATTCTTGTGTGTTTACTTCTCTATGATTGTAATCTATATTTTGTTTCATCCTATATGTCCAATATTTATTATATTTATATGCTTGCATATGATTGAGGCCATTATTTGTTTAAACTCACTTATCCAAATTAAGCCTACCCTTTCAATTACCTTTGTTAGCCACTTTGAGCTAACTAAAGATTCAAACTATAAGCTTACTTAGGCATATATGTATCCTTACCCTTACCTTGGCCCCATTACAACCTTGAAAAGACCTCATGATGTTTGCATTGGTATATTAAATGTTGTTGATTGGTTGGGAGAAGAACAAAAATTAGAGAGCATGATTAGAGAAGGATAGAGTGATTACCCTATACACTAGAGAGACTAGAGTGTACATACATCATCAGTGAGGGTTTAATACTTGAAATTTTGTGTTCTCTGCATTCATGAGCTATCTTCTTGCACTTTTATCTGTTCTTACTGTATAAGAATTAAATTAGTGGAATTTGATTTGTAATTGTTTTGAAGAGCTTATTTACTTTTGGTCAAGTGGACAAGAATCATATAGTTGCATTCACATATATAGGTTGCATTGCATTGCATGAGTTTTACATGTTCCTACTCACTTATTTTATCTCCTCCAACTAAGCATGAGGACATGCTAATGTTTAAGTGTGGGGAGGTTGATAAACCATTAATTTATGGTTTATATTGTGTTTAATTGTGTGGTTTTACCAACTCTTTACCCACTTATTCATTAAAAAAAGCATGCTTTTATAATTCCTTCCTAAAAATGCTTTATGGTTGAAAACTTGCTTCCTGGAGACTTTTAATTATGTATTTTAATTATCCTTTATTCCATTCGATGCCATGATCTGTGTGTTAAGTGTTTCAGGCTTTATAGGGCATGAATGAGTTGGAGATTGGAAAGGAAGCTTGCAAAAATGGAAGGAACACAAGAAATTGAGGCGATGACCAGCGAGAAGTGACGCGGACGCATGGCTCACGGGGCCGCGCGATATAGAGGAAATTGCAGTGACGCGGACACATGGCTCACGTGACCACGCAGATTGGAAACTGCATCAGTGACGCGAAGGCGTGGATGACGCGAAGGCGTGGATGACGCGCACGCGTGGCAAAGCAAACGCTGAATGACGCGTCCGCATGAATGACGCGATCGCGTGACATGCGCGATCTGCATAATCTGCAGAATTCGCTGGGGGCGATTTTGGGCCCTGTTTTGACCCAGTTTTCGGCCCAGAAAAGCAGACTAGAGCCAGGGAACATGCAGAAATGGGAGAGAACATTCATTCTACACAGTTTTAGTTTTTAGATCTAGTTTTACTCCTCCTGTAGGTTTTTTTTCTCTCTACACATTCATAGTTCTTAGGATTTCAATTATTATTGTTTTTGCACTGGGATATTGAGAAGAGTTATTGCCTCAGCAAGACTTCATCATTCTAGTTCGTTCTCTTTACTTGTCTCTTACTCTTCCATGTCCTTAATTTACTCAATTTTACTATTGGATTATTTTAGAATTTATTAATACAAGAATTACTTTTATTTTTAATTGATTTCTTTGATTATTATTTATCATGTCTTTCTTTAGTTCCCTTTCCTATGTTATGAATTCTACATTCACGATGAGCGAGTAGTTTCATAACTTGATTGGGAGTTGATTGAAAGGAAGACCTTGAGTTGGAATGCTTAAAAGAAAAATTGCAATTGGGTTTATTGTTGGATTGCCCTCTAGTCACTGACACCAATCCCTTTCAATTAAGCGGATTGGAACTTGTGAATAGAAATAGCATTCCAACTTGTTTGACTTTCCCTTACCTAGTAAGGGATAACTAAACAGAACAACCTTCAATTGTCAATTAATCTTGAGAGTACTCCAACAAGAATAGGGCTTTCAGCTAATCTACTCCCAGTCAAGGCTTTTATTTAATTCACATAAATTCTCTAATTTAATTTCTTGTTCATCAACTCAATTCATTTTTGAAAACATCTGATTAATAAAATAGCACACCTTTCTGCAACTCGTTGGGAGACGACCTGCGATTCATACTCCCAGTATTTTAATTTTAATTTTTGTGACAACCCTTCTAAATTGATAGGCAGATTTCTGGTTGGTTGAGAACTATACTTGCAACGCATATCTTATGATAATTCTTAACTCGCCAATTTCTGCCACGTCAATAAGTGAGCAAAGAATTAATAAAAACCACTCAAATTAGCACAAGATAAACCATAAAATAGTGGTTTATCAATCTCCCCACACTTAAACATTAGCATGTCCTCATGCTCAATTCAAGAGAAACTGAAAAAGAGTTAAGGCAGAATGGTGGAGCTTATGCAATGCAATCTATTTAAATGCAAGCTACCTACATGCATCATGCAATTCTAATTACTATCTACCTATATATATAAGCATACATGTGGTCAAATTGAGTCAAATTCCAAGGAAATCATATATGCACAATCAAGGACTAAATCTCCTTAAAACATATTCACAATTGAGTTGAGTCAACCAAAAGAGTTCACAAACTTGCAAGACAAGCAATGATCAAACATGGACATATGGAGATGAGCTATGGAACCCTCATTGGAATTGTATATGCACTCTGATCACTCAGTGTTTAATCACTCTACTCTTCTCTAGTCATGCTTTCTAAGACTTTGTTCTTCATCTAACCAATCAAAAAATATTTAATGTGCAAATGCAAACATCATGAGGTCTTTTCAAGGTTGTAATGGGGTTAAGACAAGTGTGAGGATATATGTATGGCCAAGTGAGCTATAAATTGAATCCTTGACTAGCCTAAGTTCTCACCTAACATACACATACTTTATGTACTTTTAAAATCATGCCTAGCTACCCATAATTCCCACTTTTACATCACACACTCATGTACCAAATTATCTTTAATTTTGTCACATATGCATTGATCTTTTAGTAAACTTAACACTGGGGTAATTTCATCCCCTTATTTATTTATTTATTTGTTTTTCTCTTCTTTTTTTTTGTAAAAATAAATATAACATATCAATGCACATGGTATTTTAATTATTTTGGTCTCACATGAGTATGCACTCAAATTTCAAATATCAATTCAACACTTTCTTATCAACCCAAGTTCCCACGGTTCCCCATACTTAATTGATACACAATTTCTATCTTAAGCTAACCAAGGATTCAATTTGGGGTAATTAATTTGTTTTTTCTGCTTAAGACTGGTGACATGGTAAAATACAGAATAAATGGAGATTAAATGGCTCAAAGTGACAAACAAGGTTGATTGAAGGGGTAGGCTATTTGGGATAAGTGAACTAATGACAAATAATGGCCTCAATCATATGCAAGCATATAAATACACTAAACAGTGGACATATAGAATGGAACAAAATATAGATTACAATCACAGAGAAGGAAACACACAAGAATAAAATATTATGGTTAAATAATGTAACCAAGTAATTAAGCTCAAAAACTCACGGGTTGTGTGTTCTTTGGATCAAAACCATATTCCAGTTATGTATATCATGCAAGTTAAAATAAAAAGTTTTAACTCAAACCAATGTGAATCTTAAATGGCTTTCCTAAAAATAAATATATTCCTTGAAAATGTCATCAATTGACCAACATTTATTACTATATATATATATATACTAAATGGATTGTTGTGATTATGAAAAACTAAAAATTTCTAGTTTACTCCCTATTTTCAATCAAACCAAATTCTCATACGCTAAAAGGGTAAACTAAGCTCAATAATCCATATTTTTCTATATCACAACTAAAAGATTAAACGTGCAATGTGCAAAATATCTAAGATATATACAGCCCAAAGTACAAAATGTAACAAAGTAAAAATAAACAGAAGTACACTAAAAGAAAATGTGCAAGTACTGAAAGAAAAATAAGATAAAATAAAATAAAATAACGCAAAAATACAAAATAAAGCAGAAATAGGATAAAAGGTCTAAAATAGTTTACCAAAAATCCGCCAGAGATGGCGACCTCCCCACACTTATATCACAGCATCGTCCTCAATGCTTAGTCAAGCCGGGTGTGAGGGATCATCGCCTCCTGGAGGGTGTGCTGCTGCTGGCTCTGTGGGCTCTGGCTGTGTAGTGGCCTGAGCCGCTACAGGCTACTCAAGCTGAGGCTCCTCGTGCTGTGCCTGCTGTTGGTCTGCCACCTGTGCCTCCTCATCCTGCTCATCCTCCTTTGCCTCCTCAGAGTGCTCTGATGGTGTGTTAGGCTCGGAGGGGATATTAGTATGCCTAGTTCTAATCATCAGATTCATATGCTCATAGCGTCGTTTGTTGCGACGCTCAGACTGCTCAATACGCCGCTGAGTGCGGCGCTCCATCTGATCGATGCGCTCAAAGAGGCGGTGCACTAGATGGTAGATGGGTTGGGAAGTGGGAGATGGTGTTGTGGATGCGGGAGGTGCAGCAGGCACTGAAGGTGCTGCGGAGGATGTGGCCACGTCAGTAGAGGTAGTAAGAGAGGGTGGTCTGTGGCCTAAAGCTTCGAACCGCTTGCCATGTGGAATAATCTTTTTGCATTCGGCAGCCGGTGGCTTTTCCTCCTCAAGTTTCCAAGGCACCTCAGCTCGGCGGGCCATCTGGGTAATCAGATAGGGAAAAGGTAGGGTGTCTCTGACATGGACTCTAGCCATGTATTTCCTGATGAACTGTGGAAGGTATAGTTCCTTGCCTTCCATAATGCACCAGATGAGAAGGATCATAGCAGCCGGCACCTCTGACTCGTGAGTGCTCAGCATAACATAGTTGCTCAGTATTTGCTGCCATAGTCGAGCCTCATCATTAAGATAGGTAATCTTGATGCCCTTTAGAGTTACCGTCGACTTACCCATAGCCCAGGGAACAGCCGGATCAATGGCTATGGTGCGCTTCACAGCATCCCAGTCAAAGCTCATAAACCTAAGGGACTCCTCAGCCTTCTGATAACCATCTGGCTCGTCTGATTTTGGCTGGAAATGGAGAATATCTTCTATGGCTTCCTCAGTAACCAAGATCTATTTACCTCTTAGTTGTCCTACATCCAGGGTCGTTTTGTAATAGTTGCAGTAGAATTCACGGACCCAGGATGCGTTAACTTCTATCAGATTTCTCTCTAGAAAGAACCAACCTCTCTGTTTGATTTGCTCTTTAGTGTACTTCTGTAATTCAGTTGGTATTCTGAGAGTCTTTTCTAAATAGAGGTGCTTCTTTTCCACAAAGACCAGAAATTTCAGTTCACAGTAGAGGTTTGCAAATTTTACTGGGTCAGAAGCAGGCACTAGTTGATCTTCTTTTTCCTGTGGAGTGAAGTTCTTCTCACGCCATGAATCATCCCCTAGAATATCTGACAGGGCGAAAGATGACTGCCCTCTTTTCCTCTTACCAGTGTTGGCCTTAGCCTTTCCATTTCCTTTCGGATCAGATGGAAAGTAGGATTCAAAGAGATCAATCAGAAATCACAATCCAAGAATCTATTAAATGAAATTCAAAATGCTTGTTTGGCAAGAAACAACAATAAACATGCCTTGAAAGGGGTTGAAAAAGAGTTAGTGTAAAACTAAGAGAAAAGTTAGGAAGTCAATAAAGTCAAGAGTTAAAAAGGTAAGTTAAAATTAGTAGCATGGTACTGTATTTCCTAGCTAAAAGAAATTCACAAGATGTAAGAACAAGCAAGCTCATGTTCAAGCAAAGAATGCAGATTATTGATGATAAATCATGTAAGGGAAGAAGTAGTAAGAAGAATAAAAATCACCAACAATGCATTTCAAGTAGAAAGGGAACCAAAAGGAATGGGAATGCTAGCCCAGCATCTCATGAATTGGCTTTGGTGGAACCAAATAAATCACAATTACAAAAGCACTAAAGTCAATTCATGAGTGAAAGTTAAGTAAAACAGTTTTTAGAAAAATTGGGCAGCATTCTGGCAGTAAAAGGAACGTTCCCGGAAAAACAAACAGTAGAATCAACAAGCCAAGTGATAAACCACTATTTCATGGTTTATCTTGTGCTCAATTGAGTGGTTTTTATCAACTCTTTACCCACTTATTCATACTATTTGCATGGTTTTACTTTTTCCTTCCGAATTTTGTGCTATGATTGAAATCATGCTTCTTTGGCCTTATTTAAGTGATTTCAGGGATTACAGGTAGGAATGACTTAGAAGATGGAAAGAAAGCATACAAAAATGGAAGGAATACAAGAAGTTGAAGAAATTGCTAAGCTGTCTAGCCTTACCTCTTTGCACTCAAATGGTCATAACTTGAGCTACAGAGGTCCAAATGACACGGTTTTAGTTGCGTTGGAAAGCTAACATCTGGGGCTTCGATTTGATATATAATTTACCATAGTGGCGATACAAATAGGCGACGCAAACGTGTGCTCCATGCGGACGCATTGTAGTGACAAAAATCAGCATGGCAGATTTCGCCCCCAGCGATTTCTGGGCTGTTTTTGGCCCAGTTTTCGGCCCAGAAAACATAGATTACAGGATATAAAGTAGGGGAATCCATTCATTCATCAATCAAGCTTTAATATTCACAATTTTAGGATTAGATGTAATTTTAGAGAGAGAGGCTCTCTCCTCTCTCTTAGGATTTAGGATTTAGATTTTTAGAATTAGGATTCCTCTCAGTTTATGGTTATTTCTCAATTTCAGGTTCAATATTCCTTTTATTTATTTTCCTAATTTGATTTATGAATTTCCATGTTAGGTTTGATTTCTTTTATTAATGCAATTTGAGGTATTTCAGATTTATGATTTTTATTTAGCTTTTTATATTCTTGGTTTTAATTGATGAATTGATAAATTGGAGACACTGGAGTTATCAAACTCCTTGTTGATTGAAAATTGGAATTCTTTGCTGATTGATTTGAATTCCAATAACTCTAGTTTTTTCTTCGGAATTGACTAGGACCTAAGGAATCAAATTGATTCATCCACTTAACTTACCTTCATAGTTAGAGGTTAACAAAGTGGGAGCAAAATCTAATTCTCATCACAATTGATAAGGATAACTAGGATAGGACTTCAATTTCTCATACCTTGCCAAGAGATTTTATTAATTATTAATTTATTTTTCTTGTTCTTTAAATTACTTGTTTCCTATTTTAAAAACCCAAAAATATACTGTTTTACATAACCAATAATAAATCATACCTCCCGCAATTCCTTGAGAAGGCGACCCGAGGTTTCAATACTTCGGTTATCAATTTTATTGGGTTTTGTTACTTGTGACAACTAAATCTTTGTACGAAAGGATTTTTGTTGGTTTAGAAACTATATCTACAACGCGATTATATTTTTATAAAAATTCTAAATTAGCAAGAATCCGATCGTTCAAAATGGCGTCGTTGCCGGGGAATTGCAAACGTGTGCCTTATTATTGGTTATTGTAAATATTTGATTTTTGCTTGTTTATTTGTTTTTATTTTTTTATTTTTCATAAATTAAGAGGTTATTGATTTTTATTTAGTTATTAAAAATTTTTCAAAAATTTGTTCTTGGTGTTCTTTCTTGATCTTCAAGTTGTTCTTGGTTGTTTTCTTCGTTTTGATCTAAAAATTTTCAGTTTGGTGTCATTTTATTATTTTTCTCTTTCCTCATTAAATTCAAAAATATCTTTTCTCTTTATTTTAGTTGATTTTTTCGAAAATTACAAAAAAAAAAACAAAAAAATTCAGATTTTTATTTTAAAAATTTTATCTTATCTTATCTTAGTTTTAAATTTCAAAATTCAAATCTTTTTCGAAAATCATATCTTTTTCAAAATCTTATCTTATCTTGTTTCAAAAATCAAATTTCAAATTTCAATATTTAAATTCCAAAATTCAAATTTCAAATTTCAAAATTTAAATTTAAAAATTTTAAAAAAATCAAATCTTTTCTAAAATTTAAATCTTTTTCAAATCTTTATCTTATATTGTTGACTTATTCAAATTCAAAATTCAAAATTCAAAATTCAAAATTCAAAATTCAAAATTCAAAATTTAAATTTCAAAAACCTCTTAATTTAAAAACTTATCTTCTCTTACCTAACTTATCTTATCTTTTCTAATCTTAAAGTCAAATCTTTTTCAAATCTTTTCTCTTATTTACTTTATTTTATTTTATTTTCTTTTGCTTGTTTAATTGTTTTTGTTTTTAATTTCTATTAGCTACTATGAATTCTCACCCCTCTGGTTTCAAGTTTGGTTTCAATGTTGTTGAAGGAAATGGAAACTATAATGAAAATAGGCATCAAGGTTGGAAGAATCAAAGATGGGAGGAGCCACAAGGATTTGATCAACCCTCTTGGTAACAACCCCCGTCCAATGCGCTATAACCAACAACTATTCTGTGATGCATACCAAGACAATAGTTAGGGTGGACCTCTTCGTGATAACCAACCTCCACCAAATTACTATGGTCAAGAGCCATTCCAGGGAGCGTACCAAGATGATGAATATGGTGGACCCCTTACCAACAAGTCCCACCATATGCTTATGAACCACCTCCTCAACACAACTCTGGACCACCATACTCACAAGCATCTTACCACCAAATACCCCCATATAACCCTAATCTTTATCTACCACACCAACCACCATATGAACCACACCCAGAACTACCACCTCAATATTCAACATCTCCATATCCTTATCAAGAAGAACCACCTCCGTATTATGAGCCCTCTCTCCGAACAAATGAACCCTCCTATCTACCCCAACCTCCATTGGATAACAACACACTCATCTCTAACATCATTGGTCTCACCTCTACACTCCAAAATCTTATATCCCATATGGACCAATCCTCTACCTCCAATATTCAACCATCAAGCTCTAGTGCATTTCCTTTTCAACCACATAATAATCTTCCCATCCCATCACCACCCTCCATGGAAGAGCACCCACATCCATTAATCCAAGAGCAAGATGATTGATGAGCAGATAATTTATACGCTTTTTGGCATTGGTTTTAGTATATTTTTAGTATATTTTAGTTAGTTTTTATTATATTTTTATTAGTTTTTAAATAAAAATCACATTTCTGGACTTTCCTATGAGTTTGTGTGTTTTTCTGTGATATCAGGTATTTTCTGGTTGAAATTGAGGGACTTGAGCAAAAATCTGATTTAGAGGCTGAAAAAGGACTGCAGATGCTGTTGGATTCTGATCTCCCTGCACTCAAAGTAGATTTTCTAGAGCTACAGAAGCCCAATTGGTGCGCTCTCAATTGCGTTGGAAAGTAGACATGCTGGGCTTTCCAGCAATATATAATAGTCCATACTTTTCCTGAGATTTGAAGGCCCAAATCAGCGTTCTAAATCAGCATAGAAATTCTGGCGTCAAAACGCCAGAACTGGCATAAAAGCTGGAGTTAAACGCCCAAACTGGCACAAAAGCTGGCGTTTAACTCCAAGAAAAGTCTCTACACGTAGAAGCTTCAATGCTCAGCCCAAGCACACACCAAGTGGTCCCGGAAGTAAATTTCTGCATCATTTACTTATTTCTATAAACCCTAGGTTACTAGTTTTCTATAAATAGGACCTTTTTCTATTGTATTTGATATACTTTATAGATTTTTACATGCTATCTTAGACCTTTAGGGAGGCTGGCCATTCGGCCATGCCTAGACCTTTTTCTTATATATTTTCAACGGTGGAGTTTCTAAACACCATAGATTAAGGTGTGGAGCTCTGCTGTTCTTCATGAATTAATGCAAAGTACTACTGTTTTTCTATTCAATTCACGCCTACTTCTTCTCTAAGATATACACTCGTTCTTCAACTTGATGAATGTGATGATCCGTGACACTCATCATCATTCTCACCTATGAACGCGTGCCTAACAACCACTTTCGTTCTACATGCAATCAAGCTTGAATGTGTATCTCTTGGGTTTCTAATCTAAGATTAGAACCTTCATGGTACTCTTGGGTTTAAGATTAGAACCTTCATGGTATAGGCTAGAATTATTGGCGGCCATTCCTGAGATCCGGAAAGTCTAAACCTTGTCTGTGGTCTGTGGTGTAGGATCTGGGAAGGGATGACTGTGACGAGCTTCAAACTCGCGAGTGTTGGGCGTGTGACAGATGCAAAAGGATCAATGGATCCTATTCCAAC
>NC_029791.2:45248824-45252001 GCF_000816755.2 Arachis ipaensis | reverse complement strand
AGAATCCGGAAAGTCTAAACCTTGTCTGTGGTATTCCGAGTAGGATTCAGGGATTGAATGACTGTGACGAACTTTAAACTCGCGAGTGCTGGTCATAGTGACAGACGCAAAAGGATCAATGGATCCTATTCCAACATGATCGAGAACCGACAGATGATTAGCCGTGCAGTGACAGCACATTTGGAACATTTTCACTGAGAGGACAGGAAGTAGCCATTGACAACGGTGATGCCCAACATAAAGCTTGCCATGGAAAGGAGTATGAATGATTGGATGAAGGCAATAGGAAAGCAGAAGTTCAGGAGGAACAAAGCATCTTCATACGCTTATCTGAAATTCCTACCAAGGAATTACATAAGTATCTCTACCCTATTTTATATTTTATCCATCTTTTACATTTGGAACATTTTCACTGAGAGGACAGGAAGTAGCCATTGACAACGGTGATGCCCAACATAAAGCTTGCCATGGAAAGGAGTATGAATGATTGGATGAAGGCAATAGGAAAGCAGAAGTTCAGGAGGAACAAAGCATCTTCATACGCTTATCTGAAATTCCTACCAAGGAATTACATAAGTATCTCTATCCTACTTTATATTTTATCCATCTTTTAATTATCAATTCTCCATAACCATTTGAATATGCCTGACTGAGATTTACAAGATGACCATAGCTTGCTTCAAGCCGACAGTCTCTGTGGGATTGACCCTTACTCACGTAAGGTTCATTACTTGGACGACCCAGTGCACTTGCTGGTTAGTTGTGCGGAGTTGTGACAAAGAGTTGAGATTAAAATTGTGCGTACCAAGTTGTTGGCGCCATTGATGATCACAATTTCGTGCACCAAGTTTTTGGCGCCGTTGCCGGGGATTGTTCGAGTTTGGACAACTGACGGTTCATCTTGTTGCTTAGATTAGGTAATTTTATTTTATGTTTAAGCTTTTCACTTTTTATTTTCAAAAAAAAAATTTTCAAAAATACAAAAAATTTTCTATTATGTTCTTCAGAGTTTTTAAGAATGAATTCTAGAGTTTCATGATGATTGGTTGAAGTCTGGCTGGCTGTGAAGCCATGTCTAATCTTTTGGACCGAGGTCTCAACTTATCATCACAAGAGCTTGTTGATTTCTATCAATTTTGCTATTGAAAGTAATGATCTGCTAAAGCTTGGCTGGCCATTGGCCATGTCTAGTGTTTTGGACCGAAGCTTTCACTGAAAGCTTGGCTGCCTAGTAAGCCATGTCTAATTCCTGGACCGGAGTTTTAGACTAACATTGCATGATTTTTGGAATTCTTATTAAAAATTTTTGAATCTCTTTATTTTCTTTTTCCACTTAATTTTCGAAAAAAATTACAAAAAATTTTAAAAATCTTAAAATAAAAAATATTTTATGTTTCTTGTTTGAGTCTAATGTCTAATTTTAAGTTTGGTGTCCTGCATGTCTTTATTTTTCTTACATTTTTTTTTGAATATGTGCATTATGTTCTTCATTGATCTTCAAGTTATTCTTGATGATTTCCTTGCTCTGATCTTTAAATTCTCTTGTTTTGTGTCTTTTGTTTTTCTCATATGCATTCTTAATTTGTTAGTATTTCTAATATGAAAATTTTTAAGTTTGGTGTCTTGCATGTATTGTTTGTTTGATCTTAGTTTTCATGATTAGTTGCATTTTGATTATTTCTCATCACAAAAAAAATTCAAATTTTTTTTTTCAAAATTATGTCTTTTCAAGTCAATAATACAGAGAATTGAAGATTCAGAACAGACAGAAGAGGAATTACACAGAAAAAGCTGGGCGTTCAAAACGCATAGTGAGGAAGAAAAATTGGCGTTTAAATGCTAGCCAGGGTACCTGGCTGGGCGTTAAACGCCCAAAAAGGTAGCATTTTCGGCGTTAAACGCCTAGAATGGTATCCATTCTGGGCGTTTAACACCAGGAGGACACTAGAGGGAAGATTTTGTTTTTAATTTAAATCTTTTTCAAATATTCATAATTTTTCAAAATCAAATCTTTTTCAAATCATATCTGTTCAATCATATCTTTTTAAAATCAATTTCTTTCCATTTTTTTAAATTATTATTATTTTCAAAAATCCTTGCTGTAATTAATGATTTAATTCAAAATTTTTAAGTTGTTACTTGCCTATTAAGAAAGGATCAAATTTCAATTCTAGAATCATATCTTTTAATTTCCTGTTAGTCAAGTAATCAACTTTAATTTAAAAAAAATTCTCTTTTTAATTTGATTCTCAATCATATCTTCTCAATCACATCTTTTCAATCACATCTTTTTCAAAATTAATTTTCAATCATATCTTTTTGATTTCTAATTTCAAATCTTTTCCAAAAATCACTTAATTTCTTTCCCAATCTTAGTTTTCGAAAATCATTTACCAAATTTTCAAAATTTCTTTTAATTATTTCAAAATCTTTTTACTTTAATTTTGAAAATTCTTCCCCTCTTCTCAAATCCTTCTATTTAAAGGACTAACACTTCTCCATTATCAGCAATTCAAACTCTATCCCTCTTGATAAGTTCGAATTCTCTCTTCTCTACCTCATCCTTATATTTTTATTTTCCTCTGACACCTCAAGGAATCTCTATACTGTGACATAGAGGATTCCATATTTTCTTCTCCTCTCTTTTCATGAGCAGGAGTAAGGACAAGGGCATTCTTGTTGAAGCTGATCCTGAACCTGAAAGGACCTTGAAGAGAAAGCTAAAAGAAGCTAAAGTACAACTCTCTATAGAGGACCTAACAGAAACTTTCAAACAAGAAGAAGCCATGGTAGCTGAAAACATCAATAATGCCAACAATGCAAGGAAGGTGCTTGGTGACTTTACTGCACCTACTCCCAACTTCTATGGGAGAAGCATCTCAATCCCTACCATTGGAGCAAACAAATTTGAGCTTAAGCCTCAATTAGTTTCTCTGATGCAACATAATTGCAAGTTTCATGGACTTCCATTGGAAGATCCTCATCAGTTCTTAGCTGAATTCTTGCAAATCTGTGACACTTTCAAGAATGCAAGGAAGGTGACTTTACTGCACCTACTCCCAACTTCTATGGGAGAAGCATCTCAATCCCTACCATTGGAGCAAACAAATTTGAGCTTAAGCCTCAATTAGTTTCTCTGATGCAACATAATTGCAAGTTTCATGGACCATGGACTTC
>NC_029791.2:45241673-45246292 GCF_000816755.2 Arachis ipaensis | reverse complement strand
GGAAGATCCTCATCAGTTCTTAGCTGAATTCTTGCAAATCTGTGACACTTTCAAGACCAATGGGGTTGATCCCGAGGTCTACAAGCTTATGCTCTTTCCCTTTGCTGTAAGAGACAGAGCTAGAACATGGTTGGATTTACAACCTAAAGAAAGCCTGAACTCTTGGAAAAAGCTAGTCAATGCCTTCTTGGCAAAGTTCTTTCCACCTCAAAACTTGAGCAAGCTTAGAGTGGAAGTCCAAACCTTCAGACAGAAGGAAGGTGAATCCCTCTATAAAGCTTGGAAATGATACAAGCAACTGATCAGAAGGTGTCCTTCTGACATGCTTTCAGAATGGAGCATCATAGGTATCTTCTATGATGGTCTGTCTGAACTGTCCAAGATGTCATTAGACAGCTCTGCTGAAGGATCTCTTCATCTGAAGAAGACGCCTGCAGACGCTCAGGAACTCATTGAAATGGTTGCAAATAACCAATTCATGTACACTTCTGAAAGGAATCCTGTGAATAATGGGACAAATTAGAAGAAAAGAGTTCTTGAGATTGATACTCTGAATGCCATATTGGCTCAGAACAAAATATTGACTCATCAAGTCAATATGATTTCTCAGAGTCTCTTTGGAATGCAAGCAGCAACAGTCAGTACCAAAGAAGTTTCATCTGAAGAAGAAGCTTATGATCCTGATAACCCAGCAATGGAAGAGGTGAATTACATGGGAGAATCCTATAGAAACACCTATAATCCTTCACGGAGAAATCATCCAAACCTCTCATGGAAGGATCAACAGAGGCCTCAACAAGGCTTCAACAACAATAATGGTGGAAGAAATAAGTTTAGCAATGGCAAAACTTTTCTATCATCTTCTCAGCAACAAACAGAGAATTCTAAGTAGAACCATTCTGAATTAGCAACTGTAGTCTCTGATTTAATTAAAACCACTCAAAGTTTCATGACTGAAACATGGTCCTCCATTAGAAATTTGGAGGCACAAGTGTGTCAGCTGAGTAAGAAAGTTACTAAAATCCCTCCTAGTACTCTTCCAAGCAATACAGAAGAGAATCCAAAAGGAGAGTGCAAGGTCATCAACATAACCCACACGGCCGAACCTGGAGAGGAGGAAGAGGCAGTGATCTCCACTGAGGAAGACCTCAATGGACGTTCATTGGCCTCCAAGGAGTTCCCTAATGAGGAACCATGGGAATATGAGACCGACACTGAGACCATAGAGATTCCATTGAATTTACTTTTGCCATTCATGAGCTCTGATGAGTATTCTTCCTCTGAAGAGGATGAAGATGTTACTGAAGAACAAGTTGCTAAGTACCTTGGAGCAATCATGAAGCTAAATGCAAAGCTATTTGGTAATGAGACTTGGGAGGATGAACCCCCTTGCTCACCAAAGAACTGGATGACTTGACTAGGCAGAAATTACCTCTGAAGAGACAAGATCCTGGAAAGTTCTCAATACCTTGTACCATAGGCACCATGACCTTTGAGAGGGCTCTGTGTGACCTAGGGTCAAGCATAAATCTCATGCCTCTCTCTGTAATGGAGAAGCTAGGGATCTTTGAGGTACAAGCTGCAAGAATCTCACTAGAGATGGTAGACAATTCAAGGAAACAGGCTTATGGACTTGTAGAGGATGTCTTGGTAAAGGTTGAATACCACTACATCCCTGCTGATTTCATAATCCTAGATACTGGGAAGTGTATGGATGAATCCATCATCCTTGGCAAACCCTTCCTAGCCAGAGCAAAAGCTGTGATTGATGTTGACAGAGGAGAATTGGTCCTTCAAGTGAATGAGGACTCCCTTATGTTTAAAGCTCAAGGATCTCCCTCTGTAACCATGGAGAAGAAGCATGAAAAGCTTCTCTCAATGCAGAGTCAAACAAAACCCCCACATTCAAACTCTAAGTTTGGTGTTGGGAGGCCACAACTAAACTCTAAGTTTGGTGTTGAGAGGCCATCATCATGCTCTGAGTATCTGTAAGGCTCCATGAGAGCCCACTGTCAAGCTACTGACATTAAAGAAGCGCTTGTTGGGAGGCAATGATAAACCCATATTTTATGATATATATTATGCTCAAATTGAGTGATTTATTCAATCCTTCACCCACTTATTCATATTAATTGTATGGTTTTACTTTCCCTTCCTTATTATGTGATGTATGTGAAAAACATGTTTCCTATGCTTAAAAATAACTATTTTAATTACCCTTTTATTTCCATTCGATTCCATGATTCGTGTGTTGAGTAGTTTCAGATCTTCTTAGGCAGGAATGACTTAGAGGATGCAAAAGAAACATACAAAAATGGAAGGAAAGCACAAAACGGAGATTTTGAAGAAACTGGTAGTGACGCGATCGCATGGACGACGCGACCGCGTGCCAGCGCAAAATGGCAGTGACGCGACCGCGTGCTTGACGCGATCGCGCGCCTTAAGTGAAACGCATATGACGCGGACGCATGATTGAAGCGATCGCGTGGCAAGGAAAACTCCAGACGACGCGACCGCGTGACCCATGCGGATGCGTGACAGAGGCCCGCACCAGAAATTACAGAAAATGCCCCCAGCAATTTCTGAAGCCCTTTTTGGCCCAAATCCAAGTCCAGAAGGCACAGACCAGAGGTTATGAAGTGGGGGAATGCATCCATTCAGAAGAGAGTCTCCAGTTAGTTAGTATTCATGATTTAGATTTAGTTTTGAGAGGGAGATTCTCTCCTCCCTCTTTTAGGATTTAGATTTTGGATTTTATTCGCTTTCAGGATTATCTCTTTCTATCAGGTTCAACATTCCTTTTTATTTATCTTCTCAATTTAATTTATGAATTCTTCTATGTTACATATTATTCTTTGAATTAATGTTATTTGAGGTATTTCAGTTTATTATTGCTTTCTTTTGTTCATATTACTATTGCTTCCAATCTAAAGGCATTTTTATTCCAGTAGATTTACTTTTTCCTTTTTGGTCTTGGTTAAGAAATCAGTAACTCAGGATTTATCAAACTCAAACATGATTGATAATTGTTATCTTTGCTAATTGAATTGAACTTCAATAATCCCAATCTTTCCTTAGTGATTAACTAGGATTTGAGGATCTAACTAATTAGTCACTTGACTTTTCTTCACTTTAAGTAAAGACTAACTGAGTGGAATTAAGATTCTTCATCATCATTGATAAGGATAACTAGGATAGGACTTCTAATTTCTCATACCTTGCCAAAAGTGTGTTTTACAGTCATTTATTTATTTTACAGTCTTTTACTTATTTTAATTGCAATTTAAATTACTTGCTCCCTACCTTCAAAACCCCAATTTACAATCTTCATAACCAATAATAAGAACATACTTTCCTGCAGTTCCTTGAGAAGATGACCCAAGGTTTAAATACTTCGATTATCAATTTTTAAGGGATTTGTTACTTGTGACAACTAAAACGTTTGTAAGAAAGGTTGATTGCTTGGTTTAGTAACTATACTTGCAACGAGAGTTTACTATAACTTCTAAACCATCAATCTCCAGTTCTTTCAAAATGGCGCCATTGCCGGGGAACTGCAATCGTGTGCCTTATTTTAGTTATTGTAAATGCTTTTCTTTTACTTGTTTATTTGTCTTTATTTTCCACTTTTATTTCCATTAGCTACTATGAATTCTCACCCCTCTCGCTTCGAGTTTGGTTCTAATATTGTTGAAAGAAGTGAAAGTTATAACAGGAACATGCATCAAGGTCAGAGCAATCAAAGATGGATGGAGCCAAGAGGATCTGATCAACCCTTTAGGCAACAACACCCTCCAAGATATCACGGACAAAGACCAATCTACAATGCATACCAAGAAAATAGACATGGTGGACAACCTTGTGGTTACCAACAAGCCCCACCCTGCGCTTATAGGCCATCCTCTCAACATAACTTCGCACCGCCACACTCACAAGCTCCTTTTCACCATTTGCCACCATATGATCCTCATTTACCCCGATTCCAATCCAATTACTCCCAAACACCACCACTTCCCAATGTACCACGTCCAATTCCATCACCCCGAGAATCAGAGGTTCGTCTCAAGGAAACAGTAGATCAACTTCAAACAACCCTTTATCTACTAGAGCAAGCAATAAGTCAATTATCTTCTAGACGTTCAAACATTCAAGGGCCTCCCACAACTCCGTGTGGACAATCTAATGATGAGCGTAGCATGAAGGAGATACTAGAAACTCCAGTGGACAAGGCAGGGCATGACTTCGTAATGGAACAAGTAGAGGAAGCTGTCATTATACAAGAAGAAGAGTTGGTTGAAGACCTAGGAGACGCTGAGCCTCCATGGGAATCCAGAGTTGTGGAGAATTATATCAAGGACGTTACAATTGATGCTAAGGAGGATAGTACACAACCCCTGAAGCAAGTCTTTTATAAAGAACTAGACGGAATAATCCAAGAAGCCAATTTCCTTGATGATGATAATCTCAAGTCAAGTTCTCCCAGTAGTGAACTTGCATCAGCAAGTGAATTCTCTGAGATCGAAGAATCTTCCCCAAGTGAATACGAAGATGATGCGGAGGTAGATTTCTCTCAACCTCCCGTTTATGACTTAAGTGACGAGGAAGACATAGAAGGCTTT
>NC_029791.2:45181431-45241604 GCF_000816755.2 Arachis ipaensis | reverse complement strand
TTACTTTTCCACTTGAATATGGTTTGCTTGAAACAGATGGCCAGCTTAGAGCTCTTTGCGGCTTTAAGAGTAAGAGGGAAATAGCTCGTACTCAGAGCTGGTGCACAAGGTTCAATCAGGTTCCATGCTTCAACTCGAAGTGCACGGATTGGCATCATGATCAATCGAATGGATCTAGGAAAATGTTTGGTCACCTTGGTGAAAATCTAATTTCTAAACCGCCCGGATGGAAAAATATAGATCAAGACGGAGGCGGATTTAAAAGCAAAGTTTGGGATCCTGGAATCTATTCTGACATTCGTCACCCTGGGAGCCTGAGAATTTGTTTGAAGCTGCTCAGAAGCTTTACATGCCTAGTTTGGGACCCCGGAGGCTATTGGCATTCCAAGCATTGGTGGAGATTTCTGGATGAATTTAAGCGCACGCCGCCATAACAGGAAGCTCATCCAATGTCCAACTTAAGGACTTTAACTAAAAGTGCTAGGTAGGAGACAACCCACCAAGGTATGGTCGTTTCTTTTTCAGTTTTATTTCATGTTATTTATTTTTGTTTTCTTTTTCAATTGAACCTGAATGTTATTCATTCACATTGCATACTGCATAACTGCATACCTGCATGAAAAAAAAGAAGAGAGGGTGTGCGACGCGACTGCATCATTCATGCGATCGCATCACTTACGAAAAACACTCCCTACGCGTCCCCGTCATTCACGCGGCCGCGTGATCTGGAGATCGGCCTAAATCTCCAACGTCCAGAGAGTTAGGCTAGAATCCTGCGGCCATTGTGCGTTTCGCACAAAACGCCCATGCGATCGCGCCACCCACGCGATCGCGTCACTTGCACAACACCAATTCCACGCGACAGCGTGAGCGACACGATCATTGCACACCACCCCAAAGGAGACAGAGAGTTGCGCTGAAACGGCGCTGGAATCATGCGTTTAGCACAATTTCCAGCGACGCGGTCGCATGCCTCACGCGACCGCGTCATTTACTCCTTTATCCATTACATGTGATCGCGTGCCCTACGCGATCGTGTCGACCCCTAATCCACCCCATCCACGCGACCGCGTGCCCCACACGATCGCGTGGATTCAAAATTATTAACCCCCTGTGACGCGAACCCTACCCATCGCGCCCCCCCAACCCTTTCTCCTTCCTCTTCCCTGCAAACACCCCCTCTCTCTCTACCCTTCGCCACCACCACTGCCGCCGCGCCACCCTCAACCGCCGCATCAGCTGCCACCACCACCATCCCCCAGCCATCTCTCTGCCCTACTCTCATTCCTACGCCTTCCAGGTTCCGTCGAACGCCACCCTTCTTTCGATTCCCAGTTACTTACATATTTTTCTGTTTATCTTCATAATTAGGCTAGTTAGATATGCATGTTGTAGCGGATTCTAAGTTGTTAGGTAGCCTAGGATGTGGTTAGTGGATTTAGGCCTGTTTAATTGCGCTGTTCATGTTTCTTGTTTCCTAATTTTCACAATTCTGCTATTGCTGTGATGTTAGTATTGTTCATATGCTGTAATTTCTTTTTTCATGCTGCTTTTTACACTGCTTTTCCATTTTCATATTCCCTTTATGTAATTACAGCTATATTTTAATTCATATGAGCTATTCTGATTGCTATTTATTTTCCGGGAACATCCAATTTTAGCCGGGATTCTGCCCAAATTTCTGTAAATTGTTTTGATTTTCATTCCTGTTTTGGTTTTGGCAAAATTGCACTATGCTTTACTCAGCTTTTACCAAACCAATTCATGAATGACAGGGCAAGATTTCTTATTCTTTTTTTTTTAATTTCCTGGTTTATAAATTGCATCTTGGATGATTCAATTCCACCTTTTTCTATTTTCATTTGATTCATCCTTGACTTCCTTGTTTGAATTTGAGTTATCTGTTGCTTTAATTTGTGAATTCTCGTTATTTAGAAAATGCTCATCATGCCACTTACTTTAACCCACTTTTTACTAATTCACTAATTTTAACTTCCTAACCTCTTTTTCATTCCTAACCCACTTACCTTTCAAAACATCTCTTCTGGTTTTTCACTATTCTCTCTAACATTCTAACCAAGGCATGACGGACATTTTTCCTACTTAACATGAATCCTTTTACCTTTTGGATTGTGAATTTTTATTCTCAGACTTTTAACTCCTATACAATCCTTAATGCACATTTACTTAACTCCTTTTCATTATTCTATTGCTCCTTTGCCATTATATGCTTCTTTCGATTAATTGCCTACCTGCTTTCCTATTTTTATTATATCTTGGTTTTCTGTTTTTCAGGATGTCTGACACCCAGAGAAAGGAAAAAGGAAAGGAAACAACTGGCAAACGGAAAAGAGGAGAATCCTCTATGTCCATACTGGACATCATGCACGATGACTCCTGGTGGGAGAAACACTTTACCCCGTAGGAGAAGGCTGACCAACTACTCCCTGCTACTGATCCCATTAAGTTTGCAAACCGATACTGTGAGCTGAAGTATCCGGTGTTTGCAACCTCCAGGAACCAGTACCTAGAGAGGACTCTGAAGATCCCAGAAGAACTCCAGCAATACACCTCTGATCAGATCAAACAAAGAGGCTGGTTCTTCCTGGAGAGAAACCTGACTGAGGTCAATGCATCTTGGGTAAGGGAATTCTACTGCAATTACTTCAAAACTTCCCTAGATGCAGTGAACTTAAGAGGGAAGTAGATACTGGTCACTGAGGAGGCCATAGAGGATGTTCTGAAGCTTCTGCCTAAATCTGATCAGCCAGATGGTTATCAACAAGCTGAGGAGGACATGCACTTCATGAAATTTGACTGGGATGCAGTCAAGGCCAGGATAGCCCTTGACCCGACTATTCCATAGGTCATGGGCCAGAACACCACCATGCCTAAGGGAATCAAGCGGGCATACTTGAACGATGAGGCTCGGCTCTGGCATCAGATCCTAAGCAACTTTATTATGCCGAGTACTCACGAGACAGAGCTACCTGTCGCTATGATCACCCTCCTATGGTGTGTGATGGAGGGTAAGGACCTGTACCTGCCACGCTTCATTCGGTACTACATGGCCAGGGTCCACGTCCGAGGCACTCTCCCCTTTCCATATCTGATTACACAGCTTGGCCGTCGAGCTGACGTGCCTTGGGACGATGCTAATGAGAGGCCACCTGCTGCAGAATACAAGAAGATTATCCCTCATGGCAGGAACTTTCTAGCTTTGGGCTACAGACCTCCATTCCTCACTCCTACTGATGAGACAGCCACACCATCTGCCGGCCCCTCTTCCTCTACAGCTACCCCTGCTACCACCACTGCACCTCCACCTGCCTCAGAGATAATTTATCATTTAGTGCACCGCCTGTTTCAGCAGCTTGACCAGATGGAGCGTCGCAGCAAGCGACGCTATGAGCACCTGAAGCTGATGATCCGTTCTGGCAGTGACATCCCCTCCGAGCCTGACACACCATCAGAGCCATCTGAGGAGGAGGCGGATGATCACAAGGCGGATACCCATCCACAGATAGAGGCTGCGCAGGTAGGCACGCAGGTAGGCACAGAGCAGGCTGCATCACAGAGAGAGGCCTCGCATCAGGTTCAGGCTGCAGACCCAGAGGTCCCTATTCAGTCAGCACCTCCTCTGCAGTAGGCAGATCCTCAGACCACCACCACAGAGACTCCAGCTACCCACCCTTCCAGTGATGACACCCCTTCACACCCTGCTTGAGTGAGCATCAGGGACGATGCTTCATTTTAAGTGTGGGGAGGTCGCCATCTCTGGCGTATATTTTTTGGTGAACCACTACAGACTCTTTTACTTTATTTTGCTACTTTTTCTGTATTTTTCTCTTTTATTTTTATTTTTATTTTCTCAGTACTTATACATTACTATTTTCATGTATTTTTACTCTATTTCTGCATGTTGCACTTTTAGTTCATATTTTAGCCATTTAGTTTAGTTACAATTCTAAATTATTAGTTATAGAAATTGTGGATTAATTAATATAGTTTACCCTTTTTAGCATAAGATAGCTTAGTTTAAATTGAAAATATAAAAGGAAGTAAACTAGAGACTTGAATATAATAGAAGCAATCCACACACCTTGTATATATAGTATTCCATGTTAGTTATTTAACAACATTTCATCAAGGAGAAACACTTGAACTTTAAAGCCACCTTAAGATTTACATTGAGAATAATGGGAACTCTTAATTTTACTTGCATGACATATATAACTGATATATGATTTTTGAGTTAGAGAACACACAGCCTGTGAGTTTTGAGCTTAATTGTATGGTTACATTTAAACTATAATATTTTATTCCTGTGTGTTCCGCCCTTCTTTTTTATTCTGATGTTCTTTACTTTGTTTTAATCTATATGTTCGATTATAAAATATAGATACATACCAAGAAAGTGATTGAGGCCATTGTTTAATTTTAGCTCACTATTCCCAAATTAGCCTACCTTTTACATCACCCTTGTTAGCCCCCTTGAGCCTTTAAAACCCCTCTTGTTTTATAACCACATTACTAGCTTTAAGCAGAAAAACAAAATAAAAATCCCAAGTTGAATCCTTGGTTAGCTTAAGATAGAAATTGTGTATTGTGTAAGTGTGGGGAAACTTTATGGGAACATGAATGATAGAAACAAAGGTAGAATGTTGAAAAGAATAAAGATGTGTCAAAATAAGAATTTTTGGAAAACATGCTCATGTGAAATCAAAGTAATTAAATTACCATGTGCATTAAAAAAAAAGAAAAAATTTTTATATTTCAGTATTTGAATAGAGGAGATACAAAAGAATTCCCCAATTGCAAAATAAAATAATACACATGGGATAAAAAATAAAAAAATTAAGGCATGAGCATGTAACATCAAAAGTGGGGAAAATATGGGAAAATAAGTAGAGAAGCTGTGCTTTACAAAATATGTATGTTAGGTGAGATCTTAGACTAATCAAGGATACACTTAATTAGCTCACTTAGCCTTATACATATACCCTTACCTTTACCTTGGCCCCATTACAACCTTAATTAAAGACCTCATGATTTTTGTATGCCCATATTCTATAATTGTTGATTGGTTAGATGAAGAACAAAGTTATGGAAAGTAAGGATAAAAAGAAGAATATAGTGATTAACCCAATAAACACTGAGTGACTAGAGAGTAAACACAAAATCCAGTGAGGGTTCAATAGCTCATTAACATATATCTCTGCTTGAATTATTAATTGTCTAGCAAGTTTATACAATATTTTTCTTTCCCATCTCAATTGTAAAAGTGCTTTATCATTATCTAAGGTCTGGCTATATATATGATTCCTTGAGAAATGTGAATTAATTCAACTACATGTAAGCTTTATATACAGGTAAATAAAAATAATTAGAATTGCATGATGCATTTAGGTAGTTGCATTTAAAATAGATTGCATTACATGAGATTCCGCCACTTCAACCTTACCTTACTCTTTATCTTGGATTTAGCATGAGGACATGCTACTGTTTAAGTGTGGGGAGGTTGATAAACCCATATTTTATGATATATATTGTGCTCAAATTGAGTGATTTATTCAATCCTTCACCCACTTATTCATATTAATTGCATGGTTTTACTTTCCCTTCCTTATTATGTGATGTATGTGAAAAACATGTTTCCTATGCTTAAAAATAACTATTTTAATTACCCTTTTATTTCCATTCGATGCCATGATTCGTGTGTTGAGTAGTTTCAGATCTTCTTAGGCAGGAATGACTTAAAGGATAGAAAGAAAACATACAAAAATGGAAGGAAAGCATAAAACGGAGTTTTTGAAGAAACTGGCAGTGACGCGATCGCATGGACGATGCGACCGCGTGCCAGCGCAACATGGCAGTGACGCGACCGCGTGCTTGATGCGATCGCGCGCCTTAAGCGAAACGCATATGACGCAGACGCATGATTGAAGCGACCGCGTGGCAAGGAAAACTCCAGACGACGCGACCGCATGACCCACGCGGACGCGTGACAGAGGCCATGCACCAGAAATTACAGAAAATGCCCCCAACGATTTCTGAAGCCCTTTTTGGCCCAAATCCAAGTCCAGAAGGCACATACCAGAGGTTATGAAGTGGGAGAATGCATCCATTCAGAAGAGAGTCTCCAGTTAGTTAGTATTCATGATTTAGATTTAGTTTTGAGAGGGAGATTCTCTCCTCCCTCTTTTAGGATTTAGATTTAGGATTTTATTCGCTTTCAGGATTATCTCTTTCTATCAGGTTCAACATTCCTTTTTATTTATCTTCTCAATTTAATTTATGAATTCTTCTACGTTACAGATTATTCTTTGAATTAATGTTATTTAAGGTATTTCAGTTTATTATTGCTTTTTTTTGTTCATGTTACTGTTGCTTCCAATCTGAAGGCATTTTTATTCCAGTAGATTTACTTTTCCCTTTTTGGTCTTGGTTAAGAAATCAGTAACTCAGGAGTTATCAAACTCAAACATGATTGATAATTGTTATCTTTGCTAATTGAATTGAACTTCAATAATCCCAATCTTTCCTTAGGGATTAACTAGGATTTGAGCTACTGACATTAAAGAAGCGCTTGTTGATAGGCAACCCAATTTTACTTATCTATGTTAAATTTCTATTTTCCATTGTTATTTTATGTTTTCTGTAGGTTGATGATCATGTGAAGTCACAAAAATAATTGAAAAAGCAAAAACAAACTGAAAAACAGAATGAAAAATAGCATACCCTGGAGGAGAAGCCTACTGGCGTTTAAACGCCAGTAAGGGCAGCATAATGGGCGTTAAACGCCCAGTCTGGCACCATTCTGGGCGTTTAACGCCAGAAATGGGCAACAGACTGGCGTTTAACGCCAGAAAAGGGCAAGAAGCTGGCGTTAAACGCCAGAAATGGGCAGCAACCTGGCGTTTAACGCCAGGATTGGCAGCAAAGGGCTTTTTGCAAGCCTAATTGGTGCAGGAATGAGAAATCCTTGACACCTCAGGATCTGTGGACCCCACAGGATCCCCACCAACCTCAACTCACTCTCTCTCTTCTTCACACCTTTTCATAATACTCTTCCCCAAATACCCTTCACCAATCACCTCAATACCTCTTCAGCAAAAACCCCTCACCTATTAAATCCTACCCTCTTCTCCATAAACCCTTCACCAATCCACATCCATCCATCATAAACCCCACCTACCTCACCAATCAAATTCAAACCACTTTCCCTCCCAAACCCACCCATACATGGCCGAACCTTACCCTCTCCCCACTCCTATATAAACCCATCTTCACCCCTTCATTTTCACACATCTTAAACACTACTTCTCCCTGATAAACCACTATTTCATGGTTTATCTTGTGCTCAATTGAGTAATTTTTATCAACTCTTTACCCACTTATTCATACTATTTGCATGGTTTTACATTTGCCTTCCTAATTATGTGCTTTGATTGAAAACATGCTTCTTTGGCCTTAAGTTCCCTATGTTTAATCTTTTCTTATTACCATTAGATGCCTTGATATGTGTGTTAAGTGATTTCAGAGATTACAGGGTAGGAATGGCTCAGAGGATGGAAAGGAAGCATGCAAAAGTGGAAGGAATACAAGAAGTTGGAGAAATTACTAAGCTGTCCAGCCTGACCTCTTCGCACTCAAACGACTATAACTTTAGCTACAGAGATCCAAACGACGCGGTTTCAGTTGCGTTGGAAAGCTAACGTCCGGGGCTTCGATTTGATATATAATATGCCATAGTTGCTCTGATGCTAGGTGACGCGAACACGTGCTCCACGCGGACGTGTCGCAATGACGGAAATCAGCGTGGCAGATTTCTTCTCCAGCGATTTCTGGGCTGTTTTCGACCCAGTTTGCGGCCCAGAAAACACAGATTAGAGGCTATAAAGCGGGAAAATTCATTCATTCATGATAATAAGCTCACAACACACAATTTTAGTTTTAGATATAGTTTTTAGAGAGAGAGGTTATCTCCTCTCTCTTAGGATTTAGTTTTAGAATTTAGGATTATTTCTTCTTCATCACAGGTTCAATGTTCCTTTAATTTATTTTTCTACTTTTATTTTATTACTTTAATTGATATTTATCTTTTCAATTTGGCTTATACTACATTCTTGTTATGATTTTTTTAATTAATATTATTTGAGGTATTTCAGATTTGAGATTACTTTGCTTTATTTATATTGATGTTTTTAATTTAATTTAGATATTTTCTTCCTTTTGGCTTTGGTTAAGTAATTGGTAACGCTTGAGCTGTCAAATAAAGCAGTGGTTGAAATTGGGAGTTGCTCCAATAACTCTAGTCTTTCCATAGGAATTGACTAGGACCTGAGGATTAAGCTAATTAATTCACTTGATTTACCTTCATAGTTAGAGGTTAACAAAGTGGGATTAAAATCCAATTCTCATCACAATTGATAAGGATAGGACTTCCAGTTCTTATACCTTGCCAAGAGTTTATTTTATTATTACTATTTTATTTTTCTTGTCATTTAACATACTTCTTTCTTACTTTCAAAACCCCCAATTTACAAGACTCATAACCAATAATAAGAACACCTCCCTGCAATTCCTTGAGAAGACGACCCGAGGTTTAAATACTTCGGTTATCAATTTTTAAGGGGTTTGTTACTTGTGACAACTAAAACTTTTGTAAGAAAGGTTGATTGCTTGGTTTAGTAACTATACTTGAAACGAGAGTTTACTATAACTTCTAAATCATCAATCTTCAGTTTTTCAAAATGGCACCGTTGCGGGGAATTGCAAACGTGTGCCTTATTATTGGTTATTGTAAATATTTGCTTTTTGCTTGTTTATTTGTTTTTATTTTTGCTTTTTTCATAAATTAAGAGGTTATTGGTTTTTATTTAGTTATTAAAATTTTTTTTCAAAAATTTGTTCTTCGTGTTCATCTTGATCTTCAAGTTGTTCTTAGTTGTTTTCTTCGTTTTGATCTAAAAATTTTAAGTTTGGTGTCATTTTATTGTTTTTCTCTTTCCTCATTAAATTCAAAAATTCAAAATTTAAAACTCAAATTTAAAATTTCAAATTTCAATTTTCAAAATTCAAATTTAAAAATTTAAAATTCAAATTTCAATTTTCAAAATTTAAAATTTCAAAATTTAAATTTCAAAATTCAAATCTTTTTCAAAAAAATCATATATTTTTCAAAACCTTATCTTATCTTATTTCAAAAATCAAATTTCAAAATTCAATATTTAAATTTCAAAATTCAAATTTCAAAATTTAAAATTTAAAATTTAAATTTCAAAATTTAAATTTCAATAACCTTTTAATTTAAAATTTGTTTTTATTTTCGTTTTTAATTTTTATTTACTATTATGAGTTCTCACCCCTCTCGCTTTGAGTTTGGTTCCAATGCTGTTGCAAGGAATGGAAATTATAACAGGAACATGCATCAAGGTCAAAACAATCAGAGATGGAAGGAGCCACGAGGATCTGATCAACCCTTTAGGCAACAACACCCTCCAAGATACCATAGAGCACGACCATTCCCCAATGCATGTCAAAACAACAGTTATGGTGGACCCTTCCGTGACAACCAACACCCACCTAACTGCTATAGTCAAGAGCCATTCCGAGGTGCATACCAAGACGATAGATATGGTGGACCCCCATCATATACCTATGACCCACCTCCTCAACATCATTTTGGACCACCATACTCACAAGCCCTTTACCACCAAACACCCTCATATGATCCTAACCCTCATCCACCATACCAACCACCTTATGAACCATATGAACCATACATAGAACCACCCCAATTCCAACCCAATTACTCCCAAGAACCACCACCTCCATATGCACCATATCCATATCCATCAATCCAAGAGCCTTATGTCCTACTTATGATACCCAAGTGAAACAAGAATCAACGGACCGTCTCAAAGAAACAGTGGATCAATTTCATGCAACTCTATATTAACTAAATCAAGCGATAAATCAATTAGCTTCCCGATGTTCGGACACTCAAGGAACCCCCATGGCTTCATGTGGACAATCTAATGAAAAACGTAGCATGAAGGAGACATTAGAAACTCCAGTGGACAGTAAGGAGCATGAATTTGTACTAGAACAAGTGGAGGAAGCCGGAATTATTGAAGAAGAAGAAATGGTTGAAGACTTGGGAGATGCTGAACCTCCATGGGAAAGTCATGACATAGAGCCTCCTTCCAAGACAGTTGCATTTGATGTTGGGGAGGGTGTACAACCTCCAAGGCATATCATGGTTAAGGACTTGGAAGAGGTTGATCAAGAGATGGATATTCAAGAAGAAGAAGCACAACCTCCCATGCCCTTGGTAAGTAATGAAGAAGAGATTGAATTGGAAGAAAGCTACCAAGAGGAAGAGGTTGAAATTAAATAAGTTTGCAAAGAGGTGGAAGTTGTCAAAGAGAACAAGGGAGTGGAGCTTGAAATCACCTTGCCGAAGTTATTGGAGACCCCTCCCCCTAAGTTGCCATCACCCTTCACAACATTCAAGTGGGTAAAATTCATATCCCTTAACTTTCTAATTCCACTTGAATATGGGCTACTGGAGATGAATGGTCAACTTAGAGCTCTTTGTGGCATAAAGAGTAAGAGGAAAATGGTCAGTGGTAAGAATTGTCCTGCAAGGTTCATTATGGTTGGAAGCTTTAAGTTTAAACGCAAAGGTTGGTGTAAAGCTCAACTGAATGGGTCTAGGAAGTTGTTTGTCCGTTTTAGTGAGAATTCAAATTGCTTGCCACCCGGATGGAATCATAATGATCAACAAGAAGACGGGTGCAAAAGCAAGATTTGGGACCCCAGAATTCAGTCTAGAAATCAACATTCTTGGGGCCTTGTCACTTGCTTTAACCTACTTGAAGGCTTTCTACGCCTAGTTTGGGATCCCGGAAGCCATTGGAATTACAAACATTGGTGGAGATTCCTGGATGAGTTCAAGCACAAGCCGCCATAACAAGAAGCTCCCCAAATGTCCAACTTAAGGACTTTAACTAAAAGTGCTAGGTGGGAGAGAACCCACCATGGTATGGTCGTTCTTTTTCAATTTTATTTCGTGTTGTTTATTTTTATTTTATTTTATTTTCATTGAACCTGAAAGTTTTTATAGCATCTACATTAGCACTGCATATTGCATACTGCATAATTGCATTAAAAAAAACAACAACAACACACGCACGCGACGCGTCCGCGTCACCAGGGCATTTTGAAGAAAAGAATTGAACAGAGAGTCATGCGAGAGCGTGGCTGGAGGCGTGCCTTTGGCACAAATTGATCCACGCGTCTGCGTCATGTGGGAAAAATGCCTCCCACGCGTCCGCGTCACACACGCGAACGCGTGGCCCTGTGAAATCGACGTAAAAGGGTGTAAGGCAGTAAGTTGGGCTGGAACCATGCTAGAAGCACAAGCCCCACCACGCGAATGTGTCCCCCACGTGTCCGCATCATTTTTAAAAGAAAGGCCATTCACGCGATCGCGTCAACCACGCGACCACGTCACCCTGGAATTTGGCAAAAATGCGTTTTGAACAGAGAGTTGTGCGAGTGCGAGGCTGCCCTCACGCCAGTAGCACAAAACGAGTCACGCGTTCGCGTGATCGATGCGATCGCGTCGATTCATATATGCGCCATCCGTGCGAACGCGTACCCCACGCGTTCGCGTCGCCTGCGCCGTACAGCTTATCTAAATTAGCCAAAAATATCTTATCTTTTCTTCCCCAATCCTAATTTTTCTTATCCTTTCTTACTTTCTTCTTCTTCATCTTTTTAACTTCTCATCCTTTTTCACTTTCATTTTATTTTACTTAATTTATTTGCATACTTTCATTCATTGCATATTTTTATTTTTCTTTTCTAAATTTATTATTTTACCATTGGTGTTCAAATGTTCTTATTCAACTGTTACATCTTTTCTGGTATTTTCTTGGTGCTTAGTGACTTGTTTAATTCTGATTGAGTAATATTATTTAAATCAATGCCAATCTTTTATATCTGTATTAATTTTGCATTGACATGAATTTATATTATCTCTCCTTCCCCACTCTCTTCCCCATTGTTGCAAATTTTGCACCATTGGTATGCCATGTGCTTCTATTGTTTTCTCACGTACATGTTGAAGCTTCCATGTAAATGAGACCCTTATTATTTGGCATTAACACCCATATTTTATTTATGTTCTTATCTTTATTTTTGGGTTACTTTCCTTCTTTTTCTCTTCTTTCAGGATGGTCACCGAGGAAGGAAAGGGAAAGCTTCTAACTGGGGAGACAGGCAAGTCAATCTGCACAATCTATAATAAAAGGCATCAGTTGGAGTAGCCCATCCACTTGTACATCTTAGCATGCACCAAGGACGGTGCAATCTTTAAGTGTGGGGACGTTGATACCTATCTCCATGGGTTAGCTATTTTATTCTTTTCAAACACCATCGTTTTATTTTCTTTATTCATTGTTGCATTAGCATGTTTAATTGCATGTTTGTTTGATTTTATGCATTTAGCTACTGCTTGGTTGAGAAATAATAAGTTTCTTTTTAAAGACCCTATTTTTGAAAAATTTTCACTAATTTAAAATCAAAATTTTTGTGTTAAACTTATCAGAAGTTGTATTTGAAACATGATTTTTGAGACAAAGAACACACAACCTGTGAGATTTTGAGCTTATTTACATGGTTACATTATTTAACCATAAATTTTTATTCTTGTGTATTTTCTTCTCTATAATTGCAATCTTTGCTTTGTTCCATTCTATATGGCCATTATTTAGTGTATTTACATGCTTGCATATGATTGAGGCCATTATTTGTTATTAGCTCACTTATCCCAAATAAGCCTACCTTTTACATCACCCTTGTTAGCCACTTTGAACTTTTTAACCCCTTTCTATTTCATAACCACATTACTAGCCTTAAGTGTAAGACCCAAAATCTTTGAAAAGTCTTATTATGATCAAGTCTCAAATCATATAGTTATTTATAGCCTTAATTTCAGAAATTATTTTATTAAAGATAATTAAGGCAAGTTTTGATTTATTGAATTTGAGATAAGTTATGAGTATTATCCAATTTTATAATTATTGGATTATTTTCTATATTTAAATTATAAAGTTGGCAGTTATGAAATAATAGGAATTTTATATGATTTGGATTAAATAAATAATATTTTAAATATTAATACTGCTGTTTTGGTAAAATAGAGAAATTAATTATATTATTTCTAATTTTTAGATTTTGGCATTTTATTGAAAATAATTTGTAAAATTGATGAGCAAATAGTATTTTTCTATATATAATTAGGGTTGGATTGAATTTAGTTTCAATTACTATATTATTCCCAATTTTATGCGAAATTACCATAATGCCCCTAACCCTAATTTTTTGAAAATAAAACCCTAACCCAACGACCCGTTACCTGACCCGGTTTCCTTCTCCCCCACACCCAGCAGCAGCAGCCGAAATCCCTGCTACCCAAAACAGCACAGTCTCCTTTCCCATTTCCCTGAAAAGAAAGAAACGACCGAAAGCAAGTAAAGGAAAGACAGAACTAGGGAAGAGGGGAGAAGAGGGAGGCGGCACGGTGGGTGCCTCTACCACCGTCGCCGCCATCTCTAATAGAGGGAGAGAAAGGAACGCCATCGCACATCCAAGGGTGGAGATCGAGAGGGAGTTCACCGCGCCGCCATCGCCCTCACCGCGTCGCGCCGCTGCGGTAGTCCACGCGTCCTTGTCATCGCCAGGGGAAAGCTAGCGCCGCCGGGCCTCCTCATCGATCTGCCTGTCACGTTGGAGGCGTGAGCCATGGACGCCGAGCCTGTTTGTAGACCACCGTGGTGTCGGTTCAGCCGTTTCTCCTTCGGTCCGGTAAGCGTTTCGATTTGAAAGCTCTCTAGTTACTATTCTGGCTTCATACACTAAGGTTTTGCAGCATCAATTGCTATACGAGTGAGTTTTGGTTGTTGTATGTTACGATTAGAGTTGTTGAGGTTATTGCGAAAGTGGCTGGGAGCTGAGGTCTTGGTTGCCGTCAGTTCGGGTTGAGGCGTAAAGGACTTTGTGAGACGCTTGGGTTATGGAATTTGCGTTTTGAGGTAGGGGCGCTTTCCGAAAACTACAGTTTATTATTGGAATTATTACATATGGATACTGATGCGAGATATGGTGTAATTAGTGATTGTATCTGCCTTATGTATTATTTAATTGACTCGAATGATTATGGATGTTGGCTTGGCTGAATTGTTGTGTGGCTTGTGAAATGTAATGTTTGAAGTTGATTCTTTAAATATTTGAAATAAGTTTAATCCGTTGAGGATTGGTTTGAATTGAGTCAATTATTTTGATGATGTGAAAGATAGAATGCTCTTGAAATCCAGCCTGGGTGGCTTTAATTGCTCTGGTTTTGATAAATGATTTATTGCTGACCCGATTCTTTAAAGCTTTATAAATGAGTTAAATCGGTTGATATTGAGTTGATTTTTGAAATGGTTTCCTTGAGGTATGCCATTGAGGCGACTGTTGGATTTAGCTTGCTTTTGAATTGATTTCTGGTTTTGAGCTGTTGAAAAGGAATGAGAAACGGTTTAATTGGGACCCGAACCGGGTGGCAAAAGTCCAAGTTTTAGGGGAGGTGCTGCCGAAATTTCTATAAAATCCGAGTCTTTATTGAAATGTCTGGAAAATGATGAGTTAAAGACTTCTACTATTTTATTTGAATTATCGAGAAAAGGATGATTCATGCTTTCGAAATGAATTAATAAAGAGGAAATTGTGATTTAGTCTTGCTTCTTAATAAAGGCATTATATCTCTTTCAGGAGAAGGTTATTTAGATGAAACTTGTGTTTTAAAGCTGTTTGGATGTGAAAAGGGTTTTATGCCTTTGAATTTGACTTGGGAGTTTCAATTAAAGAAGTTTCAATGACTTTGAAAGAACCTGAATGTCTATTGACAAGTTTTATTTTGAAATGTTTTGAGAAAGGTTTTAAGTACTCTTCGAATTCTGAATTCTTGCAAGACTAAAACAATTTTGAACAGTTGAAACGTTCTAGAATTTATCATGGGGGTTGAAGTTGGTTTTGCCTAAGTAAAGGAAACGGCTTTGAAAGAAGTAAATGATTACATGACCCGGTTTGGATTAGATCCTATTTACTTACTCAAATCAGAAAGCCAATGCTTTAATGATTTTAAATGAATTTGGCGAAATGAGTTATGTTATTCTCCCCTAAAGACTTGGGACCCTGCCGAGAAACTTTTGTTATAAAATCCCATTGTTGGATGGGTGATTTTGAATATCTCAAAGAGGCTTTTAACTTGCCATGATTATGGAAGTTTTGGAAAGAGGATGCCGAGAGTGGCATTGTTTTTAAAAGGGGAATTTACCTTGAGAAAAAGTGGCTTATGAGCCGAAATGATTTGAGAAATGAGATCTTTAAAGCAAAGGCTGAAAAGAGTTGAAACTTGATTTCGAAGTGAAATGAATTGAGAAAATGATTTATGACTTAAATGCCGGTTTCATGAATTTGATGGTTTTGAATGTGGAAGTGTTGTTTTGTTGTGAGCCGGAATGGCTGTGTATGATTATACATATTGATTGGTTCTGGATTGAACCGTGAGCCGGAATGGCCTTGAATGATATAAATATTGGCTGGTTCTGGATTGAACCGTGAGCCGAATGGCTGAGATGGATGTTGATCCATGATTGAGAATGAAAGCATTTATGCTGAGATATTGATAAGTTGTGATGTTGCACTTCCACTATTGGAGACGAGGGTTTCCCTGGGTAGTAGCAATGGCTAGCCACCATGTGCTCTAGGTTGAGACTCGAAGCTCTGTTAACCCAATGTCGTAAGTGTGGCCGGGCACTGTGAAAGGCCCGGATGAGCTCGCCCCCATAAATATTCACCAGTGATGGTGATGGATAAATATTCACCAGTGAGGGTGATGGATATGGATCATGATTATGATCAAGTTTATGATGAGTATAACTCGAGTTGGGGATGCACGACAGAGGGACAGTCCAATGGTTAGCTACCAGGACTTGTCGGGTTGGCTCTATAACCGACAGATGATATCATCAGCCACTAGGGACAGGCATGCATCATATGCATTTGTGTGACATTGGTTGGGGGTGCATATTATACTTGGTTTGCCTATGTGATTAATTGCTAACTGTTCTACTTGTAATAACTGTTTGTTTGTGCTTGAACTTTCTATCTGTGTTTGCATCTGGGACTCTGTTGGATTGTGGTGATTGGTTGTTGGTTGGATTGTTTGGGCCTAGGGCCGTGATTGGAAAGAGATGAACTGATGGTTGATTTCGGTTTTGTGTTTCTGGTTTGGAATAAATTATGAAAGGCTATTTTGGTTCCGCATAGATAAACCGTTTTGAAAGGCTTTTGAGTTTTTGGGAATTGAACGGTTCTTCTTTCTGAAAAGATTTCCGACTTTACTTTCATCGTAAACCGTTGTTTTTGAAAAGAGGTATAAGACGGTTATGAATCACTGGTGCGATTATCTTCATGTATCCTATTACAGTAATTCCCAAAAACCCTCTACTGAGAACCCTTTCGAGGATGATGTTCTCACCCCCCCTACATTTTTCCCCTTTCAGGATATGGGCGCAGAAGTTATGAAGAGCTTATTTAATTGTTGTTGTGATGCTCTATATTGTTTTAGTTATGGTTTATTGTACCCTCGCCTTTATCTTGATATAATCTGTAAGAGGGATAGGAATTGTATTGGATTATGTTTGTAATATTATTTATATATATGTATGTATATATATGGATGTACTCTTTATGAGTTTTTGTAAGTTGTATGGTATTTATGGATGTACGTTATCGAACGAAAGTATCTTTGGGAGCGGTATTGCGGTTTAAAGTTTTAAATAGGCTCATATTTTAGTATTAAATAGTATAAGTGTCGTCGTAATGTCCGAGCTATCAGGGTTACGCAGCCGGAAGCGTGAGCTTTGGTAGTTAGGGTGTTACATTAAGCAGAAAAACAAATTAATAATTCCAAGTTGAATCCTTGGTTAGCTTAAGATAGATATTGTGTATAATTTAAGTATGGGGGATTTTTTGGGAACATGTGATGATATGAAAAAGTAGGGAATTAAATTGAATAAGTTATTTGAAAATTTGGGAAGCATGCTCATGTGAAATCAAAATAATTAAATTACCATGTGCATTGAAAAAAAATATTAAGTAATTAAATAAGGGGATAATAATAAAAAAAAAAAGAAAAAAGAGAAGAAAAGAAAAGAGAAGAAAAATAATATTACCCCAATTAAAAAGAATCAATGCACATGGGACAAAATTCAAAAATAAGTTTGATACATGAGCATGTAATACAAAAGTGGAAAAAATTTGGGTAGCTAGGTAAAGTATTTTAAAATTGTATAAAGTATGTATATGTTAGGTGAGATCTTAGACTAATCAAGGATTCACTTTATAAAGCTCACTTGGTCATACATATATCCTTACCTTTACCTCAGCCCCATTACAACCCTAAAAAGACCTCATGATGTTTGCATTGGTACATTAAATATTTGTTGATTGGTTAGATGAAGAACAAAGTTTTAGAAAGCATGACCAGAGAAGAGTAGAGTGAATTACCCTATACACTTGAGAGACTAGAGTGATATACACTACCAGTGAGGGTTCAATGCTTGATCCTATGTTCCCTGCTTTCATGAGCTATCTTCTTATAAATTTACTTGCTTTTTATTGTATGATTAGAATTAGTGAAATTTGATTTATGTTTGTCTTGGAGAAATTATTTATTTTTAACCAAGTAGGTAGAAACATTTTGCATGTAGTTGCATTCACATAAATAGGTTGCATTGCATACTCTCTATCATTCCTCTTCACTTCTTTATAGCTTTTCTTAAGCTTAGCATTAGGACATGCTAATGTTTAAGTGTGGGGAGGTTGATAAACCACTATTTCATGGTTTATCTTGTGCTCAATTGAGTGATTTTTATCAACTCTTTACCCACTTATTCATACTATTTGCATGGTTTTACATTTGCCTTCCTAATTATGTGCTTTGATTGAAAACATGCTTCTTTGGCCTTAAGTTCCCTATGTTTAATCCTCTCTTATTACCATTAGATGCCTTGATATGTGTGTTAAGTGATTTCAGAGATTACAGGACAGGAATGGCTCAGAGGATGGAAAGGAAGCATGCAAAAGTGGAAGGAATACAAGAAGTTGGAGAAATTACTAAGCTGTCCAGCCTGACCTCTTCGCACTCAAATGGCTATAACTTTAGCTACAGAGATCCAAACGACACGGTTCCAGTTGCATTGGAAAGCTAACGTTCTGGACTTCGATTTGATATATAATATGCTATAGTTGCTCTGATTCTAGGCGATGCGAACGCGTGCTCCACGCGGACGCGTCGCAATGACGAAAATCAGCGTGGCAGATTTCTTCTCCAAAGATTTTTGGGCTGTTTTCGACCCAGTTTGCGGCCCAGAAAACACAGATTAGAGGCTATAAAGTGGGGAATCCATTCATTCATGATCATAAGCTCACAACACACAATTTTAGTTTTAGATGTAGTTTTTAGAGAGAGAGGTTCTCTCCTCTCTCTTAGGATTTAGTTTTAGGATTTATGATTATTTCTTTTTCATCACAGGTTCAATGTTCCTTTAATTTATTTTTTTACTTTTATTTTATTACTTTAATTGATATTTATCTTTTCAATTTGGCTTATGCTACATTCATGTTATGATTTTCTTAATTAATATTATTTGAGGTATTTCAAATTTGAGATTGCTTTGCTTTATTTATATTGATGCTTTTAATTTAATTTAGATATTTTCTTCCTTTTGACTTTGGTTAAGTAATTGGTAACGCTTGAGCTGTCAAATAAAGCAGTGATTGAAATTGGGAGTTGCTCCAATAACTCTAGTCTTTCCATAGGAATTGACTAGGACCTGAGGATTAAGCTAATTAATCCACTTGATTTACCTTCATAGTTAGAGGTTAACAAAGTGGGATTAAAATTCAATTCTCATCACAATTGATAAGGATAGGACTTCCAGTTCTTATACCTTGCCAAGAGTTTATTTTATTATTACTATTTTATTTTTCTTATCATTTAACATACTTCTTTCTTACTTGCAAAACCCCCAATTTACAAGACTCATAACCAATAATAAGAACACCTCCCTGCAATTCCTTGAGAAGACGACCCGAGGTTTAAATACTTTGGTTATCAATTTTTAAAGGGTTTATTACTTGTGACAACCAAAACTTTTGTAAGAAAGGTTGATTGCTTGGTTTAGTAACTATACTTGCAACGAGAGTTTACTATAACTTCTAAACCATCAATCTTCAGTTCTTCACTCCCCCTTGGCCGAAACACTAACCCCTATCCATCTCCTCTATTTCTTCTTCCTCTACTCTCTTCCTTCTTCTTTTACTCGAGGACGAGCAAACCTTCTAAGTTTGGTGTGGTAAAAGCGTTGCTTTTTATTTTTCCATAACCATTTATGGCACCTAAGACCGGAGAAACCCCTAGAAAGAGGAAAGGGAAGGCAAAAGCTTCCACCTCCGAGTCATGGGAGATGGAGAGATTCATCTCAAGGGTGAATCAAGACCACTTCTATGAAGTTGTGGCCAAGAAGAAGGTGATCCCCGAGGTCCCTTTCAAGCTCAAAAAGGATGAATATCTGGAGATCCGACATGAGATTCAAAGAAGAGGTTGGGAAATTCTCACCAAACCCATTCAACAAGTCAGAATCTTAATGGTTCAAGAGTTCTATGCCAATGCATAGATCACCAAGAACCATGATCAAAGTGTGAACCCATACCCAAAGAATTGGCTTACAATGGTTTGGGGAAAATACTTATATTTCAGTCCAAAAAATGTAAGGTTGGCATTCAACTTGCCTATGATGCAAGGAGATGCACGCCCCTACACTAGAAGGGTCAACTTTGATCAAAGGTTGGACCAAGTCCTCATAGACATTTGTGAAGAGGGCTCATCTCATTTGTCACCTTTGCAATTCGGTTGGAATTGACATAAAGGGAGACATTCTCATTGATGAGGACAAGCCCATCACTAAGAAAAGGATGGAGAAAATAAGAGATCCCACTCATGGACAAGAGCATGAGGAAATTCCTCATCATGAAATCCCCGAGATGCCCCAAGGGATGCATTTTCCTCCACAAAATTATTGGGAGCAAATTAACACCTCTTAGGAGAATTAAGTTCCAATATGGGACAACTAAGGGTGGAACACCAAGAGCATTCTATCCTCCTTCATGAAATTAGAGAAGATCAAAGAATCATGAGAGAGGAGCAACAAAGGCAAGGAAGAGACATTGAGGAGCTCAAGCACTCCATAAGATCTTCAAGAGGAAGAACAAGCCGCCATCACTAAGGTGGATCCGTTCTTTAATTTCCTTGTTCTTTATTTTTATGTTTTTCGAATTTTTATGCTTTATGTTTATCTATGTTTGTGTCTTTATTACATGATCATTAGTGTCTTAGTGTCTATGTCTTAAAGTAATGAATGTCCTATGAATCCATCACCTTTCTTAAAAGAAAAATGTTTTCTGAAAAAGAAAAAGAAGTACATGAATTTTGAATTTTAAAATAGATTGATTATTTTGATGTGGTGGCAATACTTTTTGTTTTTTTGAATGAATGCTTGAATAGTGCATATTTTTTAATTTGTTGTTCATGATTGTTAAAATTGTTGGCTCTTGAAAGAATGATGAAAAAGGGAGAAATGCTATTGATAATCTGAAAAATCATAAAATTGATTCTTGAAGCAAGAAAAAGCAGTGAAAAGCTTGCAGAAAAAAATATATGCGAAAAAAAAAAGAAGAAAAGAAAAAGAAAGAAAAAGAAAAAAGCAAGCAGAAAAAGCCAATAGCCCTTTAAACCAAAAGCCAAGGGCGAAATAAAAAGGATCCAAGGCTTTGAGCATCAGTGGATAGGTGGGCCCACAGGAATAAAATCCTGGCCTAAGTGGCTGAACCAAGCTGTCCCTAACCATGTGCTTGTGGCGTGAAGGTGTCAAGTGAAAGCTTGAGACTGAGCGGTTAAAGTCGAGGTCCAAAGCAAAAAGAGTGTGCTTAAGAGCTCTGGACACCTCTAATTGGGGACTCTAGCAAAGCTGAGTCACAATATGAAAAGGTTCACCCAGTTATGTGTCTGTGGCATTTATGTATCCGGTGGTAATACTGGAAAACAAAATGCTTAGGGTCACGGCCAAGACTCATAAATTAACTGTGTTCAAGAATCAACATACTTAACTAGGAGAATCAATAACACTATCTGAATTCTGAGTTCCTATAGATGCCAATCATTCTGAACTTCAAGGGATAGAGTGAGATGTCAAAACTGTTCAGAAGCAAAAAGCTAATAGCCCCGCTCATCTAATTAAGACTGATCTTCATAGATGTTTTTGGAATTCCTTGTATACTCTATTCTTTTTATCCTATTTGATTTTCAGTTGCTTGGGGACAAGCAATAATTTAAGTTGGGTGTTGTGATGAGCGGATAATTTATACGCTTTTTGGCATTGGTTTTAGTATGTTTTTAGTATATTTTAGTTAGTTTTTATTATATTTTTATTAGTTTTTAAATAAAAATCACATTTCTGGACTTTACTATGAGTTTGCGTGTTTTTTTGTAATTTCATGTATTTTCTGGCTGAAATTGAGGGACCTGAGCAAAAATCTGATTCAGAGGCTGAAAAAGGACTGCAGATGTTGTTGGATTCTGACCTCCCTACACTCAAAGTAGATTTTCTGGAGCTACAGAAGCCCAATTGGCTTTCTCTCAATTGCGTTGGAAAGTAGACATCCTGGGCTTTCCAGAAATATATAATAGTCTATATTTTGCCCGAGATTTGATGGCCCAAACCGGCATTCCAAGTCAGCATAGAAATTCTGGCGTCAAAACGCCATAACTGGTATAAAAGCTGGAGTTAAACGCCCAAACTGGCACAAAAGCTGGCGTTTAACTCCAAAAAAGTCTCTACACGTAGAAGCTTCAATGCTCAGCCCAAGCACACACCAAGTGGGCCCGGAAGTGGATTTCTACATCATTTACTTATTTCTGTAAACCCTAGGTTACTAGTTTTCTATAAATAGGACCTTTTTCTATTGTATTTGATATACTTTACAAATTTTTACATGCGATCTTAGACCTTTAGGGAGGCTGGCCATTCGGCCATGCCTAGACCTTGTTCTTATGTATTTTCAACGGTGGAGTTTCTACACACCATAGATTAAGGTGTGGAGCTCTGCTGTTCTTCATGAATTAATGCAAAGTACTACTGTTTTTCTATTCAATTCACGCCTACTTCTTCTCTAAGATATACACTCGTTCTTCAACTTGATGAATGTGATGATCCGTGACACTCATCATCATTCTCACCTATGAACGCGTGCCTGACAACCACTTCTGTTCTACATGCAATCAAGCTTGAATGTGTATCTCTTGGGTTTTTAATCTAAGATTAGAACCTTCGTGGTATAGGCTAGAATTATTGACAGCCATTCCTGAGGTCCGGAAAGTCTAAACCTTATTTGTGGTATTCCGAGTAGGATCTAGGAAGGGATGACTGTGACGAGCTTCAAACTCGCGAGTGTTGGGCGTGTGACAGATGCAAAAGGATCAATGGATCCTATTCCAACATGATCGAGAACCGACAGATGATTAGCCGTGTGGTGACAGCGCATTTGGAACATTTTCACTGGGAGGACGGGAAGTAGCCATTGACAACGGTGTTGCCCAACATAAAGCTTGCCATGGAAAGGAGTATGAATGATTGGATGAAGGCAATAGGAAAGCAGAAGTTTAGGAGGAACAAAGCATCTTCATACGCTTATCTGAAATTCCTACCAATGAATTACATAAGTATCTCTATCCTACTTTATATTTTATCCATCTTTTAATTATCAATTCTCCATAACCATTTGAATCTGTCTGACTGAGATTTACAAGATGACCACAACTTGCTTCAAGCCGACAGTCTCCGTGGGATCGACCCTTACTCACGTAAGGTTTATTACTTGGACGACCCAGTGCACTTGCTGGTTAGTTGTGCGGAGTTGTGACAAAAAGTTGAGATTACAATTGTGCATACCAAGTTGTTGGCGCCATTGATGATCACAATTTCGTGCACCAATGATCCCAATTATGCTATTGATATGGAACAAGAAAGAAGGAATCATCTTCGCGAATCCATACTTCATAAGAAACTAAAGGAGGCCCTACAGATGAAGGTAGTAAAAACCCTTGAAGTCGAAGGAGTGGTTGAAGAATTAGTGAAGGAAGACATCAAGGAGGAGTCTGATCTTGTCTTAGAGAAGTAGGAGGCCCAAAAGGTGAAGGTGGAAGAGACCCTTGCAGATGAAGGAATAGTTGAAAGGAGCTGTCATGGAAAGGAAATTATCAAGGATGAGTACGATTTTATACTAAAACAACTGGACAAAGCAGCAATTATTGAAGAAGAAGAAGAGGTTGAAGACTTGGGAGATGCAGAACCTCCATGGGAAAGTCCAGTCATAGAACCTCCTTCCAAGATATTTGAATTTGATGCCAAAGAGGGTGTACAACCTCCAAGGCATATCATGGCTAAAGACTTTGAAGAGGTTGGTCAAGAGATGGAGATTAAAGAAGAAGAAGCACAACCTCCCATGCCCTTGGAAAGCAATGAAGAGGAGATTGAATTGGAAGAAAGCTACCAAGAGGAAGAGGTTGAAATTGAAGAAGCTTACAATGAGGTGGAAGTTGTCCAAGAAGAGCACAAGGGAGTAGAGCTTAAAATCACCTTGCCAAAGTTGCTGGAGACCTCTCCCAAAGGCCATAACCACCCAATACAACATTCAAGTGGGTAAAATTCATATCCCTTAGCTTTCTCATTCCACTTGAATATGGTTTACTTGAGACAGATGGTCAACTTAGAGCTCTTTGTGGCTATAAGAGCAAGAGGAAGATGGTTAGTGGTAAGAGTTGTCTTGCAAGGTTCAATATAGTTGCATGTTCCAAATTGAAGTACAAGGGTTAGCATAATTCTCAATTAATTGGGTCTAGGAGGATGTTTAGGTGCCTAAATGAGAATTCTAAGGCTGAACCACCCGGATGGAATCATCATCCACTTGAAGACGGGTGTAGAAACAAGATTTGGGATCCAGGCATACATGAGGATCCACTTTGGGAACTCAAGTCTTGTGAAAAACTCCCTCAAGGCTTGGCAAATTCACTTGAGAATAATGAAGATTATTGGAAGTCCAAGCATTGGTGGCAGTTTCAAGATGAGTTCAAGCACAAGCCACCATAACAAAGGACTCCCCAAATGTCCAACTTAAGGACTTTAACTAAAAGTGCTAGGTGGGAGACAACCCACCATGGTATATTCTTTTCTTTTTTGTTCTTAGTTTTATTTTATTTTATTTTCATTTGTGTTCATTCATAATTTCTGCATAGCCATCTGCATGTATCCTGCATTTGCATTTGCATACTGCATATAAAAAAAAAACACGCACGTGACGCGTAAGCGTCGCTGACGCGTCCGCGTCACAGGTGCGTTGGGAAGAAAATAAAATTGAACAGAAAGTCACGCGAAAGCGTGGCTGGAGGCTTGCCTTAGGCACAAACATGCCCACGTGACCGCGTCGCTGACGCGGCTGCATCATTTTGAAAATATGCCTCTCACGCGTCCGCGTCACACACGCGAACGCGTGCCCTGCAAAATCGACGTAAAAATGTGTTTGGCAGTAAGTTATAATGGAGTGGGGCTGGAACCATTGATGAGAAAACTTTTGCGTGGTCTAGAAATTTACGGATAAATCCTTGTTGCAAGTATAGTTTCTAGACCTTCAAAAGTCCTTTCATGCAAACGTTTTGGTTGTCACAAGTAACAAACCCCTTTGAAATTGATAACTGAGTATTTAAACCTCGGGTCGTCTTCTCAAGGAATTGCAGGGAAGTATGTTCTTATTATTGGTTATGGAGATTGTAAATTGGGGTTTTGAGAAAGAGAAATAATTATAAAAGATAAATTAATAATAAAAATAAGCTCTTGGCAAGGTATGAGAAATTGGAAGTCCAGACTTAGTTATTCTTATCAACAACAATGAAAGTTGAATCACAATTTCACTAAGTCAACCTTTACTAAAGTAAAGGAAAGTCAAGGGACTAATTAGTTTGATCTTCGAATCCTATTTATTTTCTAAGAAAAGGTTGGGATTATTGAAGCTCAGTTCAATTAGCAAAGATAACAGTTATCAATTATGCTGTTGAGTTGGATAACTTCCGAGTTACTAATTTCTTAACCAAAACCAAAAACGTAAAAAGCTAAAATATAAATCACAAATATCTGGAATACCTCAAATAAAATACATTTAAAGCAGTAAAATCTAACATGGAAAAGTTCATAAGCCAATTGGTAAAATAAAAATAAAGAACTTAGGATTGAGAGTTACTCCTAAAACTAGGAGAAGTCCTAAATCCTAAAAGAGAGAGGAGAGAACCTCTCTCAAAACTAATCTAAATCATGAGAAGTGAATTATGAGAGCCTCCCTATGAATGGATGCAAACCCCCACTTTATAGCCTCTAATATGTGTTTTCTGGGCTGCGAACTGGGTCGAAAACAGCCCGGAAATCGCTGGAGAAGAATTCAAACACGCTGATTTCCGTCACTGCGACGCGGCCGCATGGAGCACGCGGTCGCGTCGCCTAGCGTTAGAGTAACTATGGCATATTATATATCAAATCGAAGCTCCGGACGTTAGCTTTCCAACGCAACTGAAACCGTGTCGTTTGGACCTCTGTAGCTAAAGTTATAGCCGTTTGAGTGCGAAGAGGTCAGGCTGGACAGCTTAGCAATTTCTCCAACTTCTTGTATTCCTTCCACTTTTGCATGCTTCCTTTCCATCCTTTGAGCCATTCCTGCCCTGTAATCTCTGAAATCACTTAACACACATATCAAGGCATCTAATGGTGATAAGAGAGGATTAATATTAGCAATTGTAAGTCCAAAGAAGCATGTTTTCAATCATAGCACATAATTAGGAAGGCAATTGTAAAACCATGCAAATAGTATGAATAAGTGGGTAAAGAGTTGATAAAATCCACTCAATTGAGCACAAGATAAACCATGAAATAGTGTTTTATCAACCTCCCCACACTTAAACACTAGCATGTCCTCATGCTAAGCTCAAGAGAAATTATAAAGATGAAGAGGAATGGTAGAATGTATGAAATGCAACCTATCTATATGAATGCAACTACATGCAAAATGTTTCTACCGTAATCATAATACAAAATCTAACTATCCATTAACCATGTTTTCCACATATTCATGCATTCTAATTTTAAGTACAGTACATATGCATTGCTTTCAACATTTACTTTGGGGCATTTTGTCCCCTTTTACTTATTTTCTCTCTTTTTCTTTTTCTTTTTTTTTAATGCATATGATTAATTTATTGAATGCATGAACATATTCTCAACATTCTTTCATATTTTCAGAAAATTCTAACATACTCAATTCTCAAACCAAATGTTTCCAAACCCACTTTCCCCACACTTAAATCATAAGCATTCTCACTATTCTAAGCTAACCAAGGATTCAAATTAAGGACATTATTGTTTTCCTCTTAGAGTTAGTGATGAGCTAAAATAAAGAATAAAGGAGGTAAAATAGGCTCAAATTGGTTTGCAAAGGATAATGAAAGGGTAAGGCCATATGGGTATGTAAGTTCAGTGAAACAAAGGCCTCAATCATGTAAGTGTATGCATACATCAAACCATGGAAATATAGAATTAAGCAAGACAAAGATCACAATTTTAGAGAGAAAAACACACACCAAAAATAAAATATTGGTTGGTAAAATACAACCAATTCACATAGGCTCAAAAAAATCTCATAGGTTTTGTGTGTTCGAGCTCTAAACCATGTTCCAGTATAATATCTCTTCAAACAAGTGTAACATTAAATTTTATTCAAATTAGTGAAATGCTCTTAAAAAGTTTCTTGAAAAAGAAAATATTACTTTAACCAAGTGGTAAAATATGCAAAAAATCAAACAAATATGAAATCAAACATGCAAATGCAACAACTAACAAGGAAAATAAAATATTGGTGTTTGAGAAGGAAATACTAACCCATGGAGATCGGTATCGACCTCCCCACACTTAAAGATTGCACCGTCCTCGGTGCATGCTGAGATGGGCAGGTGGACGGGTTGTTCCAACTGATGCTTTTCTTTAAGGATTGTGCAGATGGACCTGTTTGTCTCCCTTTTAGAAGTTTTTCCTTTTTGCCGTCTTTGGTGGCCAGCCTGAAAGAAGAGGAAAAGAAGAACAATAACCCAGAAATAAAGATAAGAAACAATTAAAACATGGGTTGGTTAATGCCAAATAATGAAGGTCTCAATTACATGGTAGCTACAACATGCAAGTGAGAAAACAATAGAAGCACATGGCATACCAGTGGTGCAAAAATGTTGCAACAATGAGGGAGAGTGTGGGTAAGGAGAGATAATATAAATTCATATCAATGTAAAAGTAATACAGGTATAAAAGATTTGCATTGATATAAATAATATTACCTATTCAAAATAAAACAATTCACTAAGCACCAAGAAAATACCAGAAAAGATGTAACAGTTGAATAAGAACATTTAAACACCAATAATAATTTTAAAAATATGCAATGAATGAAAGTATGCAAATAAATTAAATAAAATAGAATGGAAGTGGGAGAAAATAAGAAAGCAAGAAGAAAGAAATAAGAAAAGATAAGAAAAATAAGGATTAGAGAAGAAAAGATAAGAAATTTGGCTGATTTGGATATTCTGTGTGCCGCTTGTGACGCGGACGCGTGAGTGACGCGGTCGCGTGGTGCGCAAGAAGATAAGGTGACGCGGACGCGTGGGTCACGCGATCGCGTGGCCTGTTTTGTGCGATTGGCGCGAGTGCAGCCTCGCGGTCGCACAACTCTCTGTTCGAAACTCTTTTTAACAAAATTCTGGGTGACGCGATCGCGTGGTTGACGCGGTCGCGTGGGTGGCCATCTTTTGAAAATGACGCGAACGCGTGGGGCACGCGTTCGCGTGGGAGGGCTTGGGCTTCCAGCACGAGTCTAGCCCAACTCCAGCACAACTTTCGGCCAAGCACCCTTTTTACGTCCATTTTCAGGGCACGCGGCCGCATGGGTGACGCGGTCGCGTGGATCAATTTGTGCCATTAGCACGCCTCCAGCACTGTTCCTGCGTAACTCTCTATTCAATTTCTTTTCCCCCTAACGCACTGGTGACGCGGACGCGTCAGCGACGCTGCTGCGTCACGTGCGTGCTTTTTTTTTGTTGTAATCTGAAAAATGCAGAATGCAGTGTTAATATGAATGTGATGCAAAACTCCAGGTTCAATATGACAAAATAAAATAAAATTCAAAAATAAACAAAACTAAATAAAATTAAAATTGAGAAAGGAATGATTATACCATGGTGGGTTGTCTTCCACCTAGCACTTTTAGTTAAAGTCCTTAAGTTGGACATTTGGGGAGTCCTTTGTTATGGAGGCTTGTGCTTGAACTCATCCAGGAATCTCCACCAATGTTTGTGATTCCAATGGCCTCCGGGATCCCAAACTAGGCGCAGAAAGCCTTTAAGCAAGTTAAAGCAAGTGACAAGGCCCCAAGAGTGTTGATTTCTGGGATGAATTCTGGGGTCCTAGACCTTGCCTTTGCACCCATCTTTTGGTTGAGCAATATTGTCCCCTCCGGGTGGCAAGCAGTCTGAATTCTCATGTAAGCGGCCAAACAACTTCCTAGACCCATTCAGTTGAGCTTTACACCAACCTTTGCATTTAAACTTTGAGCACACAACCATGTGGAACCTTGCTTGACAATTCTTATCACTGGCCATCTTCCTCTTACTCTTAATGCCACAAAGAGCTCTAAGTTGACCATCCGTCTCCAGTAGCCCATATTCAAGTGGGATTAGAAAGCTATGGGATATGAATTTTACCCACTTGAATGTTGTGAAGGATGATGGCAACTTAGGGGGAGGTGTTTTTAATGAAATTGCAAGCTCCACTCCCTTGTGCTCTTCTCTGATAATTACCACCTCTTTGCAAGCTTCTTTAATTTCAACCTCTTCCTCTTGCTAGCTTTCTTCCAATTCAATCTCCTCTTCATTGCTTTCCAAGGGCATGGGGGGTTGTGCTTCTTCTTCTTGAATCTCCATCTCTTGATCAACCTCTTCCAAGTCTTCAACTGTGATATGCCTTGGAGGTTGTACACCCTCCTTAGCATCAATTTCAAACGTCTTGGAAGGGGATTCTATGACTGGACTTTTCCATGGAGGTTCTGCATCTCCTAAGTCTTCAACCAACTCTTCTTCTTGAACAATGACAGCTTCTTCTACTTGTTCTAGTATGAATTCATGCTCTGTCTTGTCCACTGGAGTCTCTAGTATCTCCTTCATGCTATGCTCTTCATGAAATTGTCCACATGGGGCTGTGGTTGGTCCTTGAATGTTTGAGCGTCTAGAAACCTATTGGATTATTGCTTGCTCTAATTGATGAATGGTTGCTTGAAATCGATCCACTGTTTCCTTGAAACGATCCGTTGTCTCTTGATGCACTCGGCTTTCATAAATAGGATCATAGTGCTCTTGGATTGATGGATATGGAGATGGTGAATATTGAAGTGGTGGTTCTTGTGAGTAATTGGATTGGAATTGGGGTGGTTCTATATATGGTTCATATGGCTCATAAGGTGGTTGGTATGGTGGTTGAGGGTTAGGGTCATATGGAGGTGAATGGCGGAAAGGGGCTTGTGAGTTTGGTGGTCCAAAGTTATGTTAAGGAGAGGGTTCATAGGCATATGGTGGTGGTTGTTGATAATCAAAAGAGTGCTCACCATAGCCATTGCCTTGATATGCATCACAGAATGGTTGTTGATAGTTCATTGGAGGTGGTTGTTGCCATGAGGGTTGATTAAATCCTTGTGGCTCCTCCCATCTTTGATTCTTCCAACCTTGATGCCTGTTCTCATTATAGTTTCCATTCCTAACAACAACATTGGAATCAAACTTAAAGCGAGAGGGGTGAGAATTCATAGTAGCTAATAAAAAATTAAAAACAAAAGTAAAAATAAATTTAAATTAAAAGGTTATTTAAATTTTGAATTTGAAAATTAAATTTTGAAATTTTGAATTTTTAAATTTTTGAATTTTGAATTTTTGAAATTTGAAATTTGAAATTTGAAAATTTTTAAATTTGAATTTTGAAAAATTTTTAAATTTGAAATTTGAAATTTGATTTTTGAAATAAGATAAGATAAAATAAAAATTTTAAAATAAAAAATCAATAACCTCTTAATTTATGAAAAAGCAAAAATAAAAACAAAAATAAAAACAAATATTCAAACAAAAAGCAAAAAATATTTACAATAACCAATAATAAGGCACACGTTTGCAATTCCCCGGCAACAGCGCCATTTTGACGTTAAAACTTTTGCGTGGTCTAGAAATTTGCGGATAAATCCTCGTTGCAAGTATAGTTTCTAGACCTTCAAAAGTCCTTTCATGCAAACGTTTTGGTTGTCACAAGTAACAAACCCCTTTGAAATTGATAACCGAGTATTTAAACCTCGGGTCGTCTTCTCAAGGAATTGCAGGGAAGTATGTTCTTATTATTGATTATAGAGATTGTAAATTGGGGTTTTGAGAAAGAGGAATAATTATGAAAGATAAATTAATAATAAAAATAAGCTCTTGGCAAGGTATGAGAAATTGGAAGTCTAGACTTAGTTATTCTTATCAACAACAATGAAAGTTGAATCTCAATTTCACTAAGTCAACCTTTACTAAAGTAAAGGAAAGTCAAGGGACTAATTAGTTTGATCTTCGAATCCTATTTATTTCCTAAGAAAAGGATGGGATTATTGAAGCTCAGTTCAATTAGCAAAGATAACAGTTATCAATTATGCTATTGAGTTGGATAACTTCTGAGTTACTGATTTCTTAACCAAAACCAAAAATGTAAAAAGCTAAAATATAAATCACAAATATCTGGAATACCTCAAATAAAATACATTCAAAGCAGTAAAATCTAACATGGAAAAGTTCATAAGCCAATTGGGAAAATAAAAATAAAGAACCTAGGATTGAGAGTTACTCCTAAAACTAGGAGAAGTCCTAAATCCTAAGAGAGAGAGGAGAGAACCTCTCTCAAAACTAATCTAAATCATGAGAAGTGAATTATGAGAACCTCCCTATGAATGGATGCAATCCCCCACTTTATAGCCTCTAATATGTGTTTTCTGGGCCGCGAACTGGGTCGAAAACAGCCCGGAAATCACTGGAGTAGAATTCAAACACGCTGATTTCCGTCACTGCGACGCGGCCGCATGGAGCACGCGGTTGCGTCACCTAGCGTCAGGGTAACTATAGCATATTATACATCAAGTTGAAGCCCCGGACGTTAGCTTTCCAACGCAACTAGAACCGCGTCGTTTGGACCTCTGTAGCTAAAGTTATAGCCGTTTGAGTGCGAAAAGGTCAGGCTGGACAGCTTAGCAATTTCTCCAACTTCTTGTATTCCTTCCACTTTTGCATGCTTCCTTTCCATCCTCTGAGCCATTCCTGCCCTGTAATCTCTGAAATCACTTAACACACATATCAAGGCATCTAATGGTGATAAGAGAGGATTAATATTAGCAATTGTAAGTCCAAAGAAGCATGTTTTCAATCATAGCACATAATTAGGAAGGCAATTGTAAAACCATGCAAATAGTATGAATAAGTGGGTAAAGAGTTGATAAAATCCACTCAATTGAGCACAAGATAAACCATGAAATAGTGGTTTATCAACCATGCTAGAAGCACAAGCCCTACCATGCGAACGCATGCCCCACGCGTCCGCGTTATTTTTAAAAGAAAGGCCATTCACGCGATCGCGTCAACCACGCGATCGTGTCACCCCAAATTTTTGGCAAAATGGGTTTGAAACAGAGAGTTGCGCGAACGCATGGCTGCCCTCGCGCCATTCGCTTAAATCAAGTCACGCGACCGCGTGACCCACGCGTCTGCGTCACTTGACAAAAATCACACACCACGCGATCGCGTGACCCACGCGTCCGCGTCATATGCGACGCACAACTTATCCAGATCAGCCAAGATATCTTATATTTTCTTCCCCAAATCCTAATTTCTTTCTTCTTCTTTCTTCTTTCTTTCTTTTCTTCTCCCCCTCTACTCTTCTATCCCTTTAATTTAATGCATTTATTTGTTCTTTTTTCTTCTCAATTTCATCTTAGCTTAATTCCTTTTGGTTTCTTTTTCAATTCTTTTTCATGTATTTTTATGTTGGTGTTGGAGTTTTATTTGGATAGTACCTTATTTTATTTGAGCATGTGGCTATTCTGAAGAGAGATTTGACAATTGACATTTACTTATGGCTCTCATATACATTTGGATTACATTATTTTTATCCCTATTTTAACTTGCACATCCAGTGTTTGTGAAAAAGCTTTTATGGCATTTTGAATCTTATTTTATTTTACTCTTTCACTGGCATACCTCTTTTTTACAACACTTGTGCTCCACATGTATTTGGGATTATCATTCACAATTGTCATCATTACACATGCTCTTTAATTTGACACATTTATTACTTGATGCTTGAGCTATGCTTCTCATGCCTATTATTTGCATGTTTTTACCCTCTTACTTCTAATTATTTTGAATTGCCCTTTTTGATCTTTATTGTTGTCTTCCCTATATGTTGTAGCTACCATGTAGTTGGGCTATCATCTTTCCTTTGACATTTCTTATCACTTGGAATTTCCTCCCTTCCGGTCTTAGTTTTCTATATTTCACACTCTTCCTTTTTCTTCTTCCTTAGGCATGGGTACCATGAAAGGAAAAGAGAAGGCCACTGACAAGACACCGGCACGGAGAGGAACCAAGAGACCTCCAGCTAAGGTGCCTCTATCTACAAGCATCAGTTGTAGCAACCCGTCCACCTGTACATCTCAGCATGCACCGAGGACGGTGCAATCTTTAAGTGTGGGGAGGTCGATACTGATCTCCATGGGTTAGTTACTCTTCTATCTCAACACCAATATTTTATTTTCTTTGTTTGTTCATTGTTGCATTTGTATGTTTGATTGCATATTTGTTTGATTTTGTGCATATTTTACCACTTGGTTGAAGTAATATTTTCTTTTTCAAGAAAATTTTTATAGCATTTCACTAATTTGAAATAAACTTTTTGAAAAACTTGTTTGAGGAAATTTTAATTTGGAACATAGTTTAAAAAGCTAAGAACACACAACCCGTAAGATTTTGAGCCTAATTACATGGTTACATTATTTAACCATAAATTTTTATTCTTGTGTGTTTACTTCTCTATGATTGTAATATTTGCTTTGTTCTATTCTATATGTCCACTATTTAGTGTATTTACATGCTTGCATATGATTGAGGCTATTACTTGTTTAGCTCACTTATCCCAAATAAGCCTACCCTTTAAGTCACCCTTGTTAGCCACTTTGAGCCTTTTAATCCCATTTATTCTATATTTTACCACATCACTAGCCTTAAGCGGAAAAACAATTAAATACCCCAATTGAATCTTTGGTTAGCTTAAGATAGAGATTGTGTATCAACTAAGTGTGGAAAAACCATGGGAACAAGGGTTAATAAGGGAATGTGTTATGGGAATTTGGGTACCTACTCATGTGAGACCAGAAAAATTAAAAATCCATGTGCATTGATAAGTTATGTTTATTTTTCTATTTAAAAAAAAAGAAGAAAAAAAATCCAAAAATATTCAATAAATAAGTAAATAAATAAGTAAATGCATGATTTTAGAATTATATAGAGTGTGTGTGTATGTTAGGTGAAAGCTTAGGTTAATTAAAGATTCATATTATAGCTCACTTGGCCATACATATATCCTCACCCTTACCTTAGCCCCATTACAACCCTGAAAAGACCTCATGATGTTTGCATTGGTACATTAAATTTTTTTTGATTGTTTAGATGAAGAACAAAGTTTAGAAAGCATGATTAAAGAAGATTAGAGTGAATTATCCTATACACTTGAGAGATTAGAGTGCACATACACTACCAGTGAGGGTTCAATGCTTGATTCTATGTTCCCTGCTTTCATGAGCTGTCTTCTTACAAGTTTACTTGTCTTTTATTTTATAATTTAAATTAGTGAAATCTGATTTATGTTTGTCTTGAAGAGCTTATTTACTTTTAACCAAGTGATAAACCACTATTTCATGGTTTATCTTGTGCTCAATTGAGTGATTTTTATCAACTCTTTACCCACTTATTTATACTATTTGCATGGTTTTACTTTTTCCTTCCTGATTTTGTGCTATGATTGAAACCATGCTTCTTTGGCCTTATATTTGCTAATATTAATCCTCTCTTATTACCATTTGATGCCGTGATATGTCCGTTAAGTGATTTCAGGGATTACAGGGAAGGAATGGATTAGAAGATGGAAAGGAAGCATACAAAAATGGAAGGAATACAAGAAGTTGAAGAAATTGCTAAGCTCTCCAGCCTGACCTCTTTGCACTCAAATGGTCATAACTTGAGCTACAAAGGTCCAAATGACACGGTTCCAGTTCCAGTTTGGGCATTTAACTCCAATTTTGGTGCCAGTTTGAGCGTTTTACGCCAAGATATTTTAGGCTGACTTTGAACGCCAGTTTGGGTCATCAAATCTCGGGTAAACTATAAACTATTATATATTTCTGGAAAGCCCAGGATGTCTACTTTCCAACGCAATTGAGAGCGTGCCAATTGGGTTTCTATATCTCCAGAAAATCCACTTCGAGTGCAGGAGGGTCAGAATCTAATAGCATCTGCAGTCTTTTTTCAGCCTCTGAATCAGATTTTTGCTCAGGTCCCTCAATTTCAGCCAGAAAATACCTGAAATCACAGAAAAATACACAAAATCATAGTAAAGTCCAGAAATGTGATTTTTGAATAAAAAATAATAAAAATAAAATAAAAAGTAGCTAAAACATACTAAAAACTATGTAAAAACAATGTCAAAAAGGGTATAAATTATCCGCTCATCACAACACTAAACTTAAATTGTTGCTTGTCCCCAAGCAACTAAAAACAAAATAGGATAAAAAGAAGAGAATATACAATGAATTCCAAACTTATCAATGAAGATTAGTTTCAATTAGATGAGCGGGACTTGTAGCCTTTTTGCTTCTGAATAGTTTTGGCATCTCACTTTATCCTTTGAAGTTCAGAATGATTGGCATCTATAGGAACTCAGAATTCAGATAGTGTTATTGATTCTCTTTGTTCAGTATGTTGATTCTTGAACACAGCTACTTTATGAGTCTTGGCCGTGACCCTAAGCATTTTGTTTTCCAGTATTACCACCGGATACATAAATACCACATACACATAACTGGGTGAACCTTTTCAGATTGTGACTCAGCTTTGCTAGAGTCCCCAGTTAGAGGTGTCCAGAGCTCTTAAGCACACTCTTTTTGCTTTGGACCACGACTTTAACCGCTCAGTCTCAAGCTTTTCACTTGAAACCTTCACGCCACAAGGACATGGTTAGGGACAGCTTGGTTTAGCCGCTTACGCCAGGATTTTATTCCTGTGGGCCCTCCTATCCATTAATGCTCAAAGCCTTGGATCCTTTTTCTACCCTTGCCTTTTGGTTTAAAGGGTTACTGGCTTTTTCTGTTTGCTTTTACTTTTTCTTTCTTTTCTTCTTTTTTTTTCTTTATTTTTTTCGCCATTTTTTCGCAAGCTTTTTCTATTCATTGCTTTTTCTTGCTTCAAGAATCAATTTTATGATTTTTCAGATTATCAATAACATTTCTCCTTTTTCTTTATTCTTTCAAGAGCCAACAATTTTAACATTTATAAATAACAAATTCAAAAATATGCACTGTTCAAGCGTTCATTCAGAAAACAAAAGGTATTGCCACCACATCAAAATAATTAAACTAATTTCAAGATAGAATTTGAAATCATGTACTTCTTGTTCTTTTGCAATTAAAAACATTTTTCATTTAAGAAAGATAATGGATTCATAGGACATTTATAGCTTTAAGACATAGACACTATACACTAATGATCATGTAATAAAGACACAAACATCGACAAAACATAAAGCATAATTTTTGAAAAACAAAAAAAAATAAGAACAAGGAAATTAAAGAACGGGTCCACCTTAATGATGGCGGCTAGTTCTTCCTCTTGAAGATCTTATGGAGTGCTTGAGCTCCTCAATGTCTCTTCCTTGCCTTTATTGCTCCTCCCTCATGGCTCTTTGGTCTTCTCTAATTTCATGGATTGTGTGGAGGAAAGTGCATCCCTTGAGGCATCTCAAGGATTTGATGAGGAATTTCCTCATGCTCTTGTTGAGGTCCATGAGTGGGCTCTCTTGTTTGCTCTATCCTCTTCTTAGTGATGGGCTTTTGAGATAAATCTCTCCATCTCCCATTACTCAAAGTTAGAAGGAATTGCCTTCCCTTTCCTCTTTCTAGAGGTTTCTCCGGCCTTAGGTGCCATTTAATGGTTATGGAAAAATAAAAAGCAGAGCTTTTTTCACACCAAACTTAGAAGGTTTGCTCGTCCTCGAGCAAAAGAAGAAAGAAATGAGTAGAAGAAGAAGAAAGGAAGGAGATGGAGGTGTAATGCCAGGGCATTTTGGCTAGTTTCACTAACCTTTTCTTTACTGTTTTAGGGTAGTTTCATGCATTTTCTTAGTAAATAAGCAAGTTTTGGGTAGATATTCACTTACATCTTGATTCAAGCAAACATTGTGAACTTTACATGATTTTATGAGAATTATGCATGAATTGAATGATAAAATGGATGATGCATGATCTCATGATTTAGAACCAAGCTTTGATGCACTTTATTTGCTTGATTTCAGGACAAAGGAAACAAGGAAGAGCCATGTTAGTAGCCACGTTAGTCTAACTAACGTGACCACTAATGTGGAATAGGAGCTAGCTTGCAACGTTAATGGAAAAAGTGATCACCAATAACGCCTTCGAAAGCCATCATAGCCCACGTTAGTGGCCACGTTAATTACATTAACGTGGAAGCTAACGTGGAGGAACAGGGAAGCTCCAACGTTAGTGGTAAAAGTGAATACCACTAACGTTCCAAAAGGGCACAATTGGCCACATTAAGAGTCACGTTAATTACATTAAGGTGGAAGCTAACGTGGAGGAACAGGGAAGCTCCAACGTTAGTGGTAAAAGTAAATACCACTAACGTTCCAAAAGGGCACAATTGGCCACATAAAGAGTCACGTTAATTACATTAAGGTGGAAGCTAACGTGGAGGAACAGGGAAGCTCCAACGTTAGTGGTAAAAGTAAATACCACTAACGTTCCAAAAGGGCACAATTGGCCACATAAAGAGTCACGTTAATTACATTAAGGTGGAAGCTAACGTGGAGGAACAGGGAAGCTCCAACGTTAGTGGTAAAAGTAAATACCACTAACGTTCCAAAAGGGCACAATTGGCCACATAAAGAGTCACGTTAATTACATTAAGGTGGAAGCTAACGTGGAGGAACAGGGAAGCTCCAACGTTAGTGGTAAAAGTAAATACCACTAACGTTCCAAAAGGGCACAATTGGCCACATAAAGAGTCACGTTAATTACATTAAGGTGGAAGCTAACGTGGAGGAAAGAATGATGGGCCAACGTAAGTGACACTCACCTTTGTCACTAACGTTGGAGATGGCAATCACCACCACGTTAGTGGTCACGTTAATGCAATTAACGTGAGGCACTAACGTGGGAAGAAGGGGCGTTTGAAGCGTTAGTGACAAAGGTAAGTGTCACTAATGCTCTCGAAGCTTAGGCATGCCCACATTAAGGGTCACGTTAGTTATACTAACGTGAACTCTAACGTGGGGAAAAGGGGCAACAAGCAACGCTATTGGAAAAGGTGAATGCCAATAACGTTTGCAAAGGACTAAGAGGCAACGTTAGTGGTCACGTTAGTGCCACTAACGTTGAAGTTAACGTGGATCATTTTTGGCTTGGAACATTAGTGAAAAAGGTGGTTGTCACTAACGTTCTCGAACTCACATTTTCACTTAACATTAGCACCACTAACGTCCTAACTAACGTCCATGCCTAACTCACAAATTTTCTGCAAGCAAAGCTGAGCCCACTGAGGACTGTAACTGCTTCAACTAAAGATCCAAAGGCCCATATCCAAGACTTGAAGAGCCAACTAGAAGATCAGAAGAGTAGTATATATAGGAGTAGTTTTGAACTAGTAGGGAGCTTTTGGCATTTTGGAGAACTACACTCTGTATATTTTACTTTCTCTGTAACTCCTACCAACACTTTAATTTGGGAATACATGTGCTATAATCAGTGACCGTACTTCATCTCTTCTCATGAGCAATTAGACCAAGGAATTGGCTATTGATCAAGATTTGAGAGATTGGGTTGCCAAGGGATTGGAATTCAATCACTTAAGATTGCCAAGGAGATCAATGAATGCATTGATTGAGGAAGAGATGAGAATGAACTTAATCCGGAGAATACAACATCTCCTGAGCCCAATGAATCCATCATTTCTGATCTTACCCATTCTCTTTACTTTCTGCCATTTACTTTTATGTTCATTTCCCCAAATCCCCATTTAAGATTCTGCAATTTACTTTCCGCCATTTACATTTTGCTCTTTATTTCTAGCATTTACACTTCCTGTTATTTACTTTCCCGCCATTTACGTTTCTGCAAATATCAACTCAATTTTTGTTTAGCTCAACTAGAATATTTCTCTAATTAAAGTTGCTTGACCAATCAATCTCTGTAGGATTCGACCTTACTCTATTGTGAGTTTTTACTTGACGATAATTCGGTATACTTGCCGAGGGAAATTTGTTGAGAGACAGGTTTCCATGCATTAAGTTTATGGCACTGTTGTCGGGGATTGATTTTGTATCAACAATGATTAAATTGGTGGATAACTAGATTGAGCATTTTTCTTTTGTTTGATTTTATTTCATTTGAGTGATTTACTTTCAGTTTTAGTTATTTTCTTCCCTTTACCCCTTACCCGTTGTGGTGTTATCTTTAATTTATTTTTACAATTCAGTTCACTAACCCACTAACTATTTGATATATTGCATCACTCACCCTAACATCATTCCTAACCAGAGTAAACTCCATTCAACTTCTCTCTTACTTTTTGCTCTGTTGGTTGTATGACAGGTAGAAGAAGCGGGGCTTCAACTTCCTTTGATTCTGAACCTGAGAGGACCCTCCTTAGATTAAGGAGGGAAGCAAGAGGAAAGAGAGTCGTTAGTGCTGAGGAAGAGGAGGAATATTTTGAACCAGACATGGATGAGAATATGGAGAACCATCATGAAGAAGAGGCTCACAACCATGGCAGAGAAGGTCCAGTGCAACATGCTAGACAAGAGAGAAGAGTTTTAGGCTCTTATATAAATCCAAACCCAGAAAACTGTGGAAGTAGCATCCAAAAGCCAACCATACATGCCAATAACTTTGAACTAAAGTCACAGCTCATCACCCTTGTTCAGAACAATTGTTCATTCGGAGGAAGTGTCCAAGAAGACCCCAATCAACATCTAACCACCTTCCTGAGGATATGTGATACTATGAAGTCTAATGGAGTTCATCCTGACACCTATAGATTGCTTTTGTTCCCTTTTTCACTCAAGGACAAAGCATCTAAATGGCTGGAATCTTTTTTGAAGGAGAGTTTAACAACCTGGGAAGATGTGGTGAACAAATTTTTGGCGAGATTCTATCCTCCTCAAAGAATCAACAGGTTGAGAGCTGAGGTACAAACCTTCAGGCAACAAGATGGTGAAACTCTCTATGAAGCATGGGAGAGGTTTAAGGACTTGACAAGAAGGTGCCCGCCAGATATATTCAATGAATGGGTGCAGTTACATATTTTCTATGAAGGTCTTTTTTACGAATCAAAGAAGGTAGTAGACCACTCATCTGGGGGTCTCTGAACAAGAAGAAGACCATTGAAGAAGCCATAGATGTCATTGAGACTGTAGCTGAGAATGACTACTTCTATGCTTCTGAAAGAGGCAACACTAGAGGAGTGATGGAGCTAAACAACGTGGATGCACTGCTGACTCAAAACAAGATGATCACCAAGCAGCTGGCTGACCTTACCAAGAAGATAGAAAGGGACCAAGTAGCAGCAATCACCACCTCATCAGCAGCTCAAGAAGGAGTGAATGCAGAGTCAGAGGGTGATCAGGAACAAGCCAACTACATTGGGAACTCACCTAGGCAGATCCATGATCCATACTCCAAAATTTATAATCCTGGTTAGAGGAACCACCCAAACTTTGGGTGGGGAAATCAACAAGATCAAGGCCAAGATCAGAGACATCACAACCCCAACAACAATGCAGCTCACCAATATTCCACACAGAGATCATATCAGCACCCACCTAACAACACCTCTCAACATCCATATCAAAACCAAAATGGCCCTTCTCATCCCTCCAATCTCAACTCACTATCATCCGAAGATAGACTCTCAAGGATTGAGACTTTACTTGAAGGCATATGTAAGGAAATCCAAGATAACAAGGTGTTCAAGGAGGAGGTGCGAGCCAATATCAAAAACCAGGGAGACACCATCAAGAGGCTAGAATTTCAAGTGGGATACCTCTCTGAGAAGATTCCTAAACCTACTGACAGCTTTCCAAGTGACACAGAGAATAACCCGAGAGGTGAAGCAAAGAAAGTAAGATGGGAAGAATGCAAGATGGTCACTATAAGTGATAGGGGGACTGAGGAAGAGCTAAACAAACCCTTCGAACACTCTGGAGATACTTCAGCAGAGAAGTAGAAAGAGGGTCACCAAGAAACCAAAACTACACAAAAGGAGATTCTAAACCTCTATGCACCTTTTCCCTAAAGACTCAAGGGTGGCGTAGAAAAGAGAATATACTCAAAGTTCCTCGACATGTTTGCATCCCTTCATGTAAACATACCATTCATCAAGGCTCTCCAACAAATGCCCTCATACATTAAGTGCATGAAGGAGCTGCTGACCAGGAAAAGCTCACTCAAAGGAGGGCAAACAATAGTGATGAATAAGGAGTACAGTGCTCTCATTCAACCAGAGTTGCCTACAAAAAGGAAGGATCCAGGGAGTTTTCACATCCCCTGTGCCATAGGAGAAACAAGGTTTGATAAAGGACTCTGTGACCTGGGAACAAGTATCAACTTAATGCCTTTATCCCTCATGAAGAAGCTGCAGATCAATGAGATAATGCCCACAGATGTAGTCATCAAGCTGGCTGACAAAACTCAAAAACAAGCAGTAGGAGTGGTTGAAAACGTGTTGGTAAAGGTTGGGAACTACTTCCTTCCCACAGACTTTGTCATATTGGAAATGGAAGACAAAATAGTCAGAAGGTGCAACAGCTAAAGGAAACCCAAGAGGAGCCAAACCCACCAGAATCATATGAGACCAGCAATAAAATTTTCCTGGGAAAGGAGGCCACAAGGAGCAGGGTAGAGTTAAAAGAAACAAGGAAGAAGGCACCAAGGGGATGGAGGAACAAGAAGATCCTTACAGAGGATTTCTCTCCAGGGGATAAAGTGATCTCAGCTTATCTCCCAGCTATCCCACCTCATCTCCCCACCATCCCATCTCAGCTGCCTAAAGTTTTTACCATCAGCAGAATTCTCTCCTTAGAACATTTGGAGATCCTTAATGAAGCCAATGGAGATAGATTCACTGCGAGGGGGGAAGATTTGAAGCATTACCAACCACCCTAACAAAGGTAGAACGTCAAGCTAGTGACGCTAAAGAAGCGCTTCATGGGAGGCAACCCATGTTCTATATGCTTTTAAAGTAGTTAATAATGCAAGGTTCATGAATTCTAAATCAACTTTGACATACACTTGAATGGATCCTTTTTTTTGCAACATATAGTGAAGAACAAGTTTAGTGTTCAAGACACACTAAGAGAACATAAATGCAACTCATATCATGTCACTCTTAGAATCTTGAACAAATCTTTTTACACCACATGGCCACAAACTAAGTTTGGTGTCACCAATATTGCATACATGGACAATTAAATAGTCAGTTGGTTTGCATTCATGAATAGTACTTAGTTATTTAAAAAACAAAACTTTTAAAAAGTAGTTATTCTTTTTTTTTTTAAATTTTGCCGTCATTATCCAAAAAGTTATTAATTGCACTTTTTTTTGTAGGAGAAATGAAAGGAAGATTGGAAGGAATTGATGGTACAATCGAAGAAGGAGGGTTCGGCCACTTCAAAAATGGGGACTATACACATGTCTTCAAAGGGAATGCATTGGGAAATGTTGCCATGCAACATTGGAAGAACAACACCCTTGGAGACCAAACCAACCCCATCATAAAAGTGATAATCCTTGTGCCCATCCCATGCTAAACCCCATCCGTTCATCATACGCCTACACCATCAATCCACACCTTTCATTCACTCACCACTTTTCTATATAAGTGGTTCCTAGTCTGTACCTCTTTACATTCCAATTACCCTTTCTTTGTACTTCTCACTTTCGGAACTCAACACCTCTTACCCCATCGAAAGCACTCTCACCCACTCCCTTAATTACACCTTATCCTAACGAGGCCGAATTCCATCATCTATCCACACCCTTCAACACCTTCACATATCAAAAGTCACTTATGGCATCTTCAAGCTCCAAAAGGCGAAAGGGAAAGACACCGATGGAGAGCAATCCTTTTGATGAAGGAAGATTCAAGACCGCTTTCCATGAGCTTTAATTCGAACGTATAAAACACAAGAAAGTATTGCCAAAGCTGACATTCCAATTCAACTATGATGAGTGCCCGCAGATTGGAGAAAAGATTGAACAGAGGGGTTGGCAAGAGCTTACAAACCCAGAAACAAAGATAAATGCAAATCTCATTAAAGAGTTCTATGCCAATGTAGCCAGAGAAGACAATACCAAGGCTCCTACCTTCAAAAGCTACGTGAGAGGAACAGAGGTGGACTTCAGTCCCAACGCTATAATGAGGACTCTTCGTCTGAGATCAGAAACCTCTGACAAGCCAAGCTATCAAGCAAGAATAAGTAATGGCCCCGACAATGATGAACTTGAAGAGATTGTGAATGACATGTGTATCATAGGATCAGATTAGGAAAGGTATTCGGATAAGAGGCCATGGTTCATCAGAAGAGGAGATCTCATCCCGGAAGCCAAGGGATGGTTTGAACTCGTGAGAAGATCTATCCTTCCAGCCTCAAACAATTCTGAGGTCAACATTGCTCGAGCTACCATGCTACATTGCATTATGAGCGGTGGGGACATCAATGTACATGAAATTATAGCGGAGAGAATCCAAGAGGCAGTCGAAAAGAGTGATCCGAGTGCTCGGCTTTTGTATCCCAGCACCATCGTGAGACTATGTAAGAAAGCCAAAGTGGTCTTCAAAGACAGCAATCCACGTTGAGTAAACCCTGGGAGGTTAGTTACGCTCCAGCGTATAACTTATGTGGCACCCGCCCAACAACAAAGAAGGCCTCAAATAGGGAAAAGAACATCACAAGAAGGACCTCATCAAGAAGAACCTCATCAAGAAGAATACCAGCAAGAAGAGTACTATGATCCAACCAATATAAATCTGGTTCACATTCAAGGAGCCATTGAGGACTTGGCAAGGAGATATATGGAAGGACAAGAGCAACAACTACACTTTCAATCCCAACGGATGGATCGTCAGGAAGAACTACTTGCTAACTGGATGAATCAGCAAGGAGAGTGGCAGAAATAGGAAATGGAGCAGCAACAGGAACACTACTCCCAGCTCACTCAAGCCATCAATCAAGTGACTGAAAGGCAAGAGCGTCAAGATAAACGCCTTCAAGAGCTCAACCAACGTCATCTAGCTCAGACGAAGGCATTCAACGAGTTCAGCATGCTTAATAAAGGACGGCAACTACATAGGGAAGAATTCAACATAAACACTCAAGCCAAGTTGAACTATATGTCTGACCATATGCATAATTTGCACTCTGCAATCCCCAGGTAAGATACAGTCCAAAAAGATCTAAGTGAACAAGAGGAAAGGAAGGTGAAACAACAGAAGGAAACATTGAAAAAGAAGATGGAAGATGCTGGCTTCTGGAAAAAGTTGACTGGAAAGAGCAAGGAAAATGGGGGTTCAAGCACTCAAGAAAGACACAAAGAGGACAAACAAGAGAGAGCATGGGCAGCCCCATGAGTAAAAAGTGGTGGAGTTCCCTCTTCGTTTTATCTTTTTCAAGTCTAAATAAGGAAAATCATGTATGAAATAGAACATGCTTCCATAGTAGCTTAGGAATTTCCAATTCTGTCTTTAGCATTTTCAGTTGTTAAGTCAATGTGTGCTGGTCCAAGTTACTTGTTTTCATTTTCATCCTACTCACTTGTATGCTTGCCCTTTGAATTTAATGAAATATAATGTTATGAAAGAAACTAGAGTAGGGTTCATATGGTGAAATAAGTCCTCAAGGTTGGTAGTGGGATAATAGATTAGCTAAGTTGGATCACCTATAAGGTATGAGGGCACTTATGTGTACTGAAGAACATGCTTGAAGAACATTTTATGAGATTAACCAAACAACAAGATTCTAATAAGAAAAAGAGAAAAAATAATAAGAGTTTGAAAAAGAAAGAAATAAAAAGAAATAAGGCTAGGCACCAAGGGTTTAAATCTTGAGGGATGTGTCTGTGGTGATCCTGTACCAAGGATCTGCTTGGATGAATAAGTTCTTAGGAGTGCTTCATCACTTGGTAACTTGGGTTAACTAACCCGGGATTATCAACTGAAAATCCACTATCAAGAGCAACCTTGCTACAGAACATTTAGTAACCCAAAGAGGTGCTGGACACCAAGGCCTCAAGGAAAGAAAATAACAAACCATGTGCCTGTGGTGTGCATGTATGGGGGAGAGAGACTTGAGGGAGTAAGTCTTTAGGGGTGTTTCAACACCTAGCACCTTGAACCAACTAGTTCAGGAATGTTGGTTGAAAGTTTATTTTAAAGAGTTGCCCCCTCACAGAGCACTTAGCCTAAGGATGCAATAAACCCTGAGAAAAAAGGGAGGATCAAAAAAATAAGGATCTCATAGGATGCAATCAATCAAGTATTCAAGAGCATGATAAGGACCTGGAAACCAGTAAAGGAATGAACCTAAGTTTCTATGCATGAAATCCCATAAACCAAGAGCTTTACCTCTATAATAAGAACTTATTTCTCTTGCTCTTTCATTCATCATTCTTATGTTTCAGTACTTGCTTAGGGACAAGCAAGCTTTAAGTTTGGTGTTGTGATGCCAGGGCATTTTGGCCAGTTTCACTAACCTTTTCTTTACTGTTTTAGGGTAGTTTTATGCATTTTCTTACTAAATAAGTAAGTTTTGGGTAGATATTCACTTACATCTTGATTCAAGCAAATATTGTGAACTTTACATGATTTTATGAGAATTATGCATGAATTGAATGATAAAATGGATGATGCATGGTCTCATGATTTAGAACCAAGCTTTGATGCACTTTATTTGCTTGATTTCAGGATAAAGGAAACAAGGAAGAGCCACGTTAGTAGCTACGTTAGTCTAACTAACGTGATCACTAACGTGGAATGGGAACTAGCTTGCAGCGTTAATGGAAAAAGTGATCACCAATAACGCCTTCGAAAGCCATCATAGCCCACATTAGTGGCCACGTTAATTACATTAACGTGGAAGCTAACGTGGAGGAAAAGGGAAGCTCCAACGTTAGTGGTAAAAGTGAATACTACTAACGTTCCAAAAGGGCACAATTGGCCACGTTAAGAGTCACGTTAATTACATTAACGTGAACTCTAACGTGGGAGGAGCAAGGAATCACCAACGTTAGTGACACTCACCTTTGTCACTAATGTTGGACTAAGCCAATATTGCCCACGTTAGTTGCCACGTTAATTATATTAACGTGGAAGCTAACGTGGAGGAAAAAAATGATGGGCCAACGTTAGTGACACTCACCTTTGTCACTAACGTTGGAGATGGCAGTCACCACCACGTTAGTGGTCACATTAATGCAATTAACGTGAGGAACTAACGTGGTAAGAAGGGGCGTTTGAAGCGTTAGTGACAAAGGTAAGTGTTACTAACGCTCTCGAAGCTTAGGCATGCCCACGTTAAGGGTCACGTTAGTTATACTAACGTGAACTCTAACGTGGGGAAAAGGGGCAATAAGCAACGTTATTGGAAAACGTTATTGAAGTTAACATGGATCATTTTTGGCTTGGAATGTTAGTGAAAAAGGTGATTGTCACTAATGTTCTTGAACCCACATTTTCACTTAACGTTAACACCACTAACGTCCTAACTAACGTCCATGCCTAACTCACACTTTTTCTGCAAGCAAAGCTGAGGCCACTGAAGACTGTAACTGCTTCAACTATAGATCCAAAGGCCCATATCCAAGACTTGAAGAGCCAACTAGAAGATCAGAAGAGTAGTATATATAGGAGTAGTTTTGAACTAGTAGGGAGCTTTTGGCATTTTGGAGAACTACACTCTGTATATTTTACTTTCTCAGCGATTTCTAGTTTTATTTTAAAAATGTACTTTTCATTTATGCTTTCGATTTCCAGAGCTATGAACAACTAAACCCCTTTCATTGGGTTAGGGAGCTCTGTTGTAATTTGATGGATCAATAATAGTTTTCATTATTCTTCTTCTTCTTTTTCTCTTGATTTTACTAGAAAGCTTTCAATCTTCATCCTATTAGGTAGTTGTCTTGGAAAAGAAGCTATTCATACACCAGCCCTGCTACCTTTCCTGGCGTTAAACGCCAGCCCTGCTACCTTTCCTAGCATTAAACGCCACTCTACTGCCCATTTCTGGCATTAAATGCCCAGAGTGCTACCCATTCTGGCGTTTAAACGCCAGTAAGTCTGTCCTCCAGGGTGTGCTATTTTTAATGCTATTTTTCATTCTGTTTTCGAATTTTTTTGTTGTTTTTATGACTTCACATGATCATCAACCTAAAGAAAGCATAAAATAACAATGGAAAATAAATAAATATAATTAAATAACATTGGGTTGCCTCCCAACAAGCGCTTCTTTAATTTCAATAGCTTGACAGTGAAGCTCTTAAAGAGCTTCACAGTGATTCAGAGCTTAGTGTTGGCCTTCCAACACCAAACTTAGAAGTTGAGTGTGGGGCTCTGTTTGACTCTGTATTGAGAGAAGCTTTTCATGCTTCCTCTCCATGGTTATAGAAGAAGATCCTTGAGCCTTAAACATAAGGTAGTCCTCATTCATTTGAAGGACTAGCTCTCCTCTGTCCACATCAATCACAGCTCTTGCTGTGGCTAGGAAGGGTCTTCCAAGAATAATGGATTCATCCTCTTTCTTCCCAGTATCTAGGATTATGAAATCAGCAGGGATGTACAGGTCTTGAACCTTCACCAAGACATCCTCTACAAGTCCATAAGCCTATTTCCTTGAATTGTCTGCCATCTCTAGTGAGATTCTTGCATCTTGCACCTCAAAGATCCCTAGTTTCTCCATTACAGAGAGGGGCATGAGGTTTATCCCTGACCCTAGGTCACACAGAGCCTTCTCAAAGGTCATGGTGCCTATGGTACAAGGTATTAAGAACTTTTCAGGATCCTATTTCTTCTGAGGTAATTTCAGTTGAACCAGATCATTTAGTTCATTGATGAGCAATGGGGGTTCATCCTCCCAAGTCTCATTACCAAATAACTTGGCATTTAGCTTCATGATTGTTCCTAGATATTGAGCAACTTGCTCTTCAGCAATATCTTCATCCTCTTCAGAGGAAGAATACTCATCAGAGCTCATGAATGGCAACAATAAGTTCAATGGAATCTCTATGGTCTCTATGTGAGCCTCAGATTCCTTTGGTTCCTCATTAGGGAACTCCTTAGAAGCCAGTAGACGTTCGTTGAAGTCTTCCTCATTGGAAATCACTGCCTTTTCTTCCTCTCCAGGTTCGGCCATGTTGGTTATAGTTATGGCCTTGCACTCTCTTTTTGGATTCTCTTTTGTATTGCTTGGGAGAGTATTGGGAGGGAGTTCATTAACTTTCTTACTCAGCTGACCCACTTGTGCCTCCAAATTTCTAATGGAGGACCTTGCTTCAGTCATAAAACTGAGAGTGGTCTTAGATAGATCAGAGACTACAGTTGCTAAGTCAGAGTGGCTCTGCTTAGAATTCTCTGTCTGTTACTGAAAAGATGATGGAAAAGGTTTGCTATTGCCAAACCTATTTCTCCCACCATTATTGTTACTGAAGCCTTGATTAGGCTTCTGCTGATCCTTCCATGAGAGATTAGGATGATTCCTCCATGAAGGATTATAGGTGTTTCCATAGGATTCTCCCATGTAATTCAACTCTTCCATTGCAGGATTCTCAGGGTCATAAGCTTCTTCTTCAGAGGAAGCTTCCTTAGTACTTCTTGTTGCAGCTTGCATTCCAGACAGACTTTGAGAAATTATATTGACTTGCTGAGTCAATATTTTATTCTGAGCCAATATTGCATTCAGAGTATCAATCTCAAGAACTCCTTTCTTCTGAGTTGTCCCATTATTCACAAGATTCCTTTCAGAAATATACATAAACTGGTTATTTGCAACCGTTTCAATGAGTTCTTGGGCTTCTGCAGGCGTCTTCTTCAGATGAAGATATCCTCCAGTAGAGTGGTCCAATGATATCTTGGACAATTCAGACAGACCATCATAAAATATACATATAATGCTCCATTCTGAAAACATGTCAGAAGGACACCTTCTGATCAATTGCTTGTATCTTTTCCAAGCTTCATGGAGGGATTCACCTTCCTTCTGTCTGAAGGTTTGGACTTCCACTCTAAGCTTGCTCAACTTCTGTGGTGGAAAGAATTTGGCCAAGAAAGCATTGACCAACTTTTCCCAAGAGTTCAGGTTGTCTTTAGGTTGTGAGTCTAACCATGTCCTAGCTCTGTCTCTTATAGCAAAGGGGAAAAGCATAAGTCTGTAGACCTCAGGATTAACCCCATTGGTCTTAACAGTGTCACAGATTTGCAAGAATTCAGCTAAAAAATGATGAGGATCTTCCAATGGAAGTCCATGAAACTTGTAATTCTGCTGCATCAGAGAAACTAATTAAGGCTTAAGCTCAAAATTGTTTGCTCCAATTGCAGGAATTGAGATGCTCCTTCCACAGAAGTCAAAAGAGGGTGCAATAAAGTCACCAAGCATCTTCCTTGCATCTCCATCGTTGTTTTTAGGTTCGGCCATCTCTTCTTCTTTTTTCGAAAAATCTTGTCAGGTCCTCTCCAGAGTGTTGTGCTTTAGCTTCTCTTAGCTTCCTCTTTAGAGTCCTTTCAGGTTTCGGATCAGCTTCAACAAGAATGTTCTTATCCTTGCTCCTGCTCATATGAAAAAGAAGAGAACAGAAAAGAATAGGAATCCTCTATATCACAGTATAGAGATTCTTTTATGTGAGTAGAAGAACAGAAGAGTAGAATGAAGAAGGGAGAAGATGAAGAATTCGAACACAGAGAAGGAGAGAGGGTTCGAATTATAAGAAGAAGAGAAGTGTTAGTAAATAAATAAATAAATAGAAAGAGATGAGAGAGAGAGAGAGGATTCGAATTTTGAATTAAAATAAAAGGAAAATATTTTTGTTTTTATTTTAATTATTAGTTATAATTCTAAAATTATAGAAAGGAATAAAATTAAATTAAAATTTAAAACAATTATTTAATTTAAAAGAATTTTGAAAAAGTGGTGAGGAGTTTTCAAAAATTGGAGAGAGAAAAAGGTAGTTAGGTGGTTTTGGAAAAGATATGATTGAAATAGTAAACTTTTAAAATCAAACAAAAAGTTAAGTAGTTAATTGCAAAAGATTTGAAAATCAATTTTGAAAAGATAAGAAGTTAGAAAAGATTTTGAAATTGATTTTGAAAAAAATATATGATTGAAATTTATTTTGAAAAAAGATTTTGAAAAGGAAACTAAAAGGATTTGATTTTGAAATTAAAGCTGATTACTTGACTAATAAGAAACTAAAAGATATGATTTTAGAATTTAAAGATTGATCCTTTCTTAATAGGCAAGTAACGACTTGAAAATTTTTGAATCAAAATATTAAATGTTAGCATTAATTTCGAAAAATGAAATAAAAATAAGAAAAAGATTTTGAAAATCAGTTTTAAAATTTTCGAAATTATTAAAAAAATGAAAAAGATTTGATTTTTGAAAAAGATTTAAAAAGATAGAATTTTTAAATTGAAATTTTGACTTGACTAACAAGAAACAACTAAATTTTAAAATTTTTGACCAAATCAAACCAAAATTTCGAAATTTATGAGTGAAATAAGGGAATGATATTATTTTTGATTTTTTTGAATTAATGAAGAAAGAGAAAAACAACAAAAATGACACAAGACATGAGAATTTAAGATCAAAACAAAAAATGCATGCAAGAACACTTTGAATGTCAAGATGAACACCAAGAACACTTTGAAGATCATGATGAACATCAAGAACATATTTTTGAAAATTTTTAAAAAAAGAAAGACATGCAAGACACCAAACTTAAAAAATTTTTAAACTTTAGACACTAATAATTCAAAAATGCATATGAAAAACAAGAAAAGACACAAAACAAGAAAAACACAAGATCAAACAAAGACAATCATCAAGAACAACTTGAAGATCATGAAGAACACGCATGAATTTTCGAAAATTTTAAGAGTATTAAAAAGATGCAATTGACACCAAACTTAAAACTTGACACAAGACTCAAACAAGAAACACAAAATATTTTTGGTTTTATGATTTTATTAATTTTTTTTTTGTATTTTTCGAAAATTAATCAGGAAAAGAAAATGAAGAAATTCAAAATTTTTAATAAGAATTTCAGGAATCATGCAATGTTAGTCTAAAGTTTTGGTCCAAAAATTTAGACATGGCTTAATAGCCAAGCGGCTTAATAGCCAGGCAAGCTTTATGTGAAAGTTTCGGTCCAAAATATTAGACATGGCCAATGGCCATCCAAGCTTCAGCAGAGCATTACATACAACAGCCAAATTGATGGGAATCAAAAAGCTTCTGCAATGATAAGTGGAAGCCTTGGTCCAAAAGAATTTAGACATGGCTTGACAGCCAGCCAGGCTTCAACAGATCATGATGAAACTCTAGAATTCATTCTTAAAAATTCTGAAGAACAAAATAAAATTTTTGTATATTTTTTTTGAATTTTTCGAAAATAAAAAGCTTAAAAATAAAATAAAATTACCTAATCTGAGCAACAAGATGAACCGTCAGTTGTCCAAACTCGAACAATCTCCGGCAACGGCGCCAAAAACTTGGTGCACGAAATTGTGATCTCTGACAACGGCGCCAAAACCTTGGTACGCACGATCATAATCTCAACTCTTTTTCACAACTCCGCACAACTAACCAACAAGTGCACTGGGTCGTCCAAGTAATACCTTACGTGAGTAAGGGTTGATCCCACGGAGATTGTCGGCTTGAAGCAAGCTATGGTCATCCTTGTAAATCTCACTCAGGCGGATTAAATTGGTTATGGGGTTTTGATAATTAAAATATAAATAAAATATAAAATAAGATAAAGTTACTTATGTAATTCATTGGTGGGAATTTCAGATAAGCGTATGGAGATGCGTAGTTGCTTCTGAACTTCTGCTTTCCTACTGCCTTCTTCCAACCATGCGTTACCTCCTTCCATGGTAAGCTGTATAATCCTCTTGGATGAAAAAAAATCCATATGCGCTGTCACCGCACGGCTAATCATCTGTCGGTTCCCGCTAGCGTCGGAATAAGACCATTGTCCTTTTGCACATTGTCACTTGTGCCCCACATTCGCAGGTTTGAAACTCGTCACAGCATCCCTTCCCAGATCCTACTCGGAATACCACAGACAAGGTTTAGACTTTCCGGATCTCAGTAATGCTGCCAATGGTTCTAGCCTATACCATGAAGACTCTGATCTCGTGGAATGGAATGCTCTGTTGTCAGGAGAGGCAATCATGCATCGTGAACCAGGAGGCCAAGAGATACACACTCAAGCTATTGCAAGTAGAACAGAAGTGGTTGTCAGGCACGCATTCATAAGTGAGAATGATGATGAGTGTCTCGGTTCATCATATTCATCATGTTGAAGTGCGAGTGAATATCTTAGAGAAGAAGTAGGCGTGAATTGAATAGAAAAATAATAGTATTTGTATTAATTCATGAAGAACAGCAGAGCTCCACACCTTAATCTATGGGGTGTAGAAACTCCACCGTAGAAAATACATAAGTGAAAGGTCTAGGCATGGCCGTGAGGCCAGCCTCCAAACGTGTACAATAGCCTAAAATTGTAAAAGTAAAAAGAAGACAACTTCAAAATAAATCTCTAAAAGTAGTTTTTATACTAAACTAGTAACCTAGGGTTACAGAATATGAGTAACTAAGTGCAGAAATCCACTTTCGGGGCCCACTTGGTGTATGCTTGGGCTAAGCATTGAAGCTTTTTCGTGCATAGGCTGTTCCTGGAGTTAAACGCCAGCTTTGGTGCCAGTTTGGGCATTTAACTCCAATTCTGGTGCCAGTTTGGGCGTTTTACGCCAAGATGTTTTAGGCTGACTTTGAACGCCAGTTTGGGCCATCAAATCTCGGGCAAAGTATGGACTATTATATATTGCTGGAAAACCCAGGATGTCTACTTTCCAACGCAATTGAGAGCACGCTAATTGGGCTTCTGTAGCTCCCGAAAATCTACTTCGAGTGCAGGAGGATCAGAATCCAACAGCATCTACAGTCCTTTTTCAGCCTCTGAATCGGATTTTTGCTCAGGTCCCTCAATTTCAGCCAGAAAATACCTGAAATCATAGAAAAACACACAAACTCATAGTAAAGTCCAAAAATATGATTTTTGAATAAAAACTAATAAAAATATAATAAAAAGTAACTAAAACATACTAAAAACTATGTAAAAACAATGTCAAAAAGGGTATAAATTATCCGCTCATCAATATCCAAACAACCGCCTAGACCCATTCAATTGAGAATTATACCAACCCTTGCACTTCAATTTGAAGCATGCAACCATATTGAATCTTGCATGACAATAATTACCACTAACCATCTCCCTTTTACTCTTATAGCCACAAAGATCTTTGAGTTGCCCATCTGTCTCAAGCAAAGCATATTCGACTGGGCTAATTAAGCTTAGAGATGAAAGATTTACCCACTTGAATGAAGGAATGGATGGTGATGGCTTTGGGGGAGAGGTCTCCAACAACTTTGGCAAAGTGATTTCCAACTCCATTCCCTTGAGCTCTTCCTTGACAACTTCCACCTCTTTGCAAGCTTTTTCAGTTACAACCTCTTCCTCTTGGTAGCTTTCTTCCAATTCCATCTCTTCTTCATTGCTTACCAAGGGCATGGGAGGTTGTGCTTCTTTTTCTTTAATCTCCAACTCTTGATCAACCTCTTCAAAGTCTTCAGCCATGATATGCCTTGGAGGTTGTACACCCTCCTCAACATCAAATTCAAACTCCCTAGAAGGAGGCTCTATGACTCGAGGTTCCCATGGAGGTTCAGCATCTCCTAAGTCTGCAACCACTTCTTCCTCTTTAATAATTACTGCTTTGTCCAGTTGTTTTAGTATAAAATCGTACTCCTCCTTGATGATTTCCTTTCCATGACAACTCCTTTCAACTATTCCTTCATCTTCAAGGGTCTCTCCTACCTCTGCATTTTGGGCCTCCTCTTGCTCCTTTGGAAATAAAGCCACGTGTAACCGATCCATTGCGACCCTAAGACGATCCCTTCTCTCTTGTTCCATGTCACTAACATAGTTAGGATCGTGTTGCTCTTGGGTTGATGGATGTGGGTGTTTTTTCATAGAGGCTGGTGGGGTATTAGAGCTTGAGGGTTGAGTATTAGGGGTAGAGGGTTGGTCCCTGCGAGATATAAGATTTTAGAGTGTAGAGGTGAGACCAATGATAGTAGAGATAAGAGTGTTGTTATCCAATGGAGGTTGGGGTAGATAGGAGGGTTTATTTGTTGAGAGAAAGGGCTCATAATACGGAGGTGGTTCTTCTTGATAAGGATATGGAGGTGGTGTATATTGAGGTGGTGGTTTGAAGTATGGCTCATAAGGCTCTTGGTATGGTGGGTAAGGATTAGGGTCATATGGGGGTGTCTGGTGGTAAGGTGCTCGTGAGTATGGTGGTACAAAATTATGTTGAGGAGGGGGTTCATAGGTATTTTTTGGTGGGGGTTGATTGTCACGAAAAGGTCCACCATAACCATTGTCTTGGTAAGCATCATAGAATGGTTCTTGATAATACCATGGAGGTGGTTGTTGCCAAGAGGGTTGATCAAATCCTTGTGGCTCCTACCATCTTTGATTGTCCCATCCTTGATCCAAGCTCTTATTGTAATCTCCTCTTCCTACAACATGATTGTAACTAAACTCATAGCCAAAGGGGTGAGAATTCATAGTAGTCAGAGAAATAAAAACTAATAAAAATTAATGAAAATAAACTCCTAAAACTAGAAACACGAACAAAGAACGAAAAAGCAAAATTATTTACAATAACCAATAATAAGGCACACGTTTTCAATTCACCGGTAACGGCGCCATTTTGACGAATGAATTTTTGCTAGTAAAGAAATTCACAAATGTAATCGCGTTGTAAGTATAGTTTCTAAACCAACAAAGAATTCTTTCATACAAAAACTTGTTTGTCACTTAAGAAAACCCAATAAAATTAATAACTGAAGTATTTAAACTTCGGGTCGTCTCTCAAGGAATTGCAGAGAGGTGTATTTATTATTGGTTATGAGATTGTATCTTTCTGAGTTTTTGAAAGGTTGAACAAGGAAAGTAAATTGCAAGAAAGTAAATTAATAATTAAGAAAACTCTTGGCAAGGTATGAGAACTGAACGTCCTATCCTAGTTATCCTTATCAATTATGATGAGACTTGTTCATTGCTCCCACTTAGTTAACCCTTACAAAATAAAGGAAAGTCAAGTGGACTAATCAATTTGATTCTTCAAGTCCTTGTCAACTCGTAAGGAAAGACTAGCTTAGAGGGATCCAAATCAACTAGCAACTTTCAATTAACAATCAATAAAGGAGTTTGATAACTCAAGCATCTCCAATTAATCAATTCAAGCTAAGAATGCAAAAAGCTAAATTAAAATCATGAATATGAAATACCTCAAATTGCATTAAATAAAAAAATCAAATCTAACATGGAAGGTTCATAAACCAAATTGGGAAAATAAATAAACTAGAATGCTAGAATAAATAAAAGTTGAAGAGAAACTAAATTAGAGGAACATTGAACTTGGAATTGAGAAGAAATAAACTTAAAACTAAGAGAAATCCTAAAACCTAAAGAGAGGAGATAGCCTCTCTCTCTAGAAAACTACATATAAACCTAAATTGTTGTGAATTGATAAATGAATGAATTGTTCAATGTGATTCTCCCATTCTGCAGCCTCTATTCTGTGTTCTCGAGCTTGGAATTGGGCAAAAAAGGAGCCCAGAAATTGCCCCCAGCGCTTTCTGCAACTTTCTACACGTGGCGCATGTCACGCGTACACGTAGGTCACGCGTGCGTATCATTTGGCGAATTTCCTTGTCATGCGTACGCGTTAGTCACGCGTACGCATCGCTTGTCTTCTGCGCTAGGCACGCGTATGCGTCACCCATGCGTGCGCGTCGCTGCCCGTTTCTCAAATACTTCATTTTTCGCGTTCCTTCCACTTTTGCATGTTTCCTTTCCATCCTCTAAGCCATTCCTGCCCTCTAAATCCTGAAAGTACTCAACACACAGATCACGGCATCGAATGGTAATAAAGGATAATTAAAATTAACAGTTTAAAGGCCTAGGAAACATGTTTTCAACTATATCACAGAATAAGGAAGGAATTGTAAAACCATGCAATTTATATGAATAAGTGAGCAAAGAATTGATAAAAACCACTCAAATTAGCACAAGATAAACTATAGATAGTGGTTTATCAATGCCTAGTAATGAAAAGAAGCTAGGACATGTGATAACTTGTGGATGAAGTAAAGTGAGAATCAATGATGAATGATGAGGAATGATAATTGTATGAGTTGCTGAGGATGATGGTGAAAGTGTTGTGTATGTTATGAGCCGGATGGCTGCGATAAGTATTGAATTACGGCTGAGTATGTATACGTATATTATTAATGATTAAATGATTATGATTGAATGAGGAAGCTTGAACATGTGGCGAGTATACCGGAGATGCATATATGATTAATGAATGAATGTGGTAAATGAATAATGATGGAAAATATTGAATGTGAACATGCTTGTGTTTTCTCTCTGGTTGTAAGGGTGACAGGGCACCGATACCCTCTAATGGTGACAGGGCATAGATACCCTCTAATGGTGACAGGACACGGATTCCCTCTAATGGTAATAAGGCGCAACAGAGAGACTGTGCCCGGGTAGTAGGCAGTGGCGTTGTCCACTTGCTCCGGGTATGAGATGGGGAAGGAGAATTATGATAAATGAGTTTAATTATGGAATTTTGAATGAATGTATGTCTGTGATACCTGGGTAGTAGCAAGAGTTGTGGTTCGTCCCACTTGCTCCAAGTCAGAGATTGTGATACCTGGGTAGTAGCAAGGGTTGTAGTTCGTTCCACTTGCTCCAGGTTAATGTTTGAGATTTGATAACAATGATGACTGATTTTAAACTGAATGAATGCATGTTTTGAGATCATGGGCAATAGCAAGGGTTGTGATTCGTCCCACTTGCTCCAGGTCAGAGATTGTGACGCCTAGGTAGTAGCGGCAGTAGTGGTGATTCTACTCACTCCAGGTTGAGCTTTTAAACACTCGCCTGGGGTTGTAGCTCAAATCTACTTGCTCCGCGATGGGTGTTTCTGTCCATGGTTAGCTACCAGAACGTGTCAGGTTGGCTATATAACTGACAGATGATATCATCAGCCATAGTGTAGGCATACATCATTTGCATATGTTTGAATTGTTTGGGTTTGCCTATTTACTTTGGATTGCTATATCTTATATGCTATGTTACCTGATTATGTGCTACTTGTTCTAATTGTACCTTATTGTGTATTACTTGTATGTACTGCTTGTGTTTGTACAACTAAGAAGTTCCTCAGGCTGGTGTCGGTTGATGCTGAGGGTTGTTCTTATTGAGATGGAGTAATGATATGATTAATTTAAAATGATAATTATTGAATGAGATAATTTGAGCTCCTTGGATAAACGCAGTGAAGTGATCTCACTTGCTCTAGGTGAGGACATGAGGTAATGATATAGAAATGCTGAGACAGAATAACTGGTGATGGTTTTGTTTATGATTCTAATTCTGATTCTTTGAAGAGTTAGAAAGTTGGGAAGCATGAGGAAGATGAATTAGTTTTAGTATTCCCTTATGACAGTTACCTATTTATGGATTAACGAGGACATTTGATGAATATTTGGTGAAAGGAAGTTTAGGATGCTTAGTGAGTTTTTATTACAATGCATTGTATTTATTTGGCACTTTTACCGTACTGGGAACCCATGGGTCGGGGGTTCTCATTCCGTATATATCTCTTGTTTTTCAGATGCAGGTCCAGGTGCTCAGCAGTGAGCAGTGATTTGTCTGAAAGACGGCGAAGACCTTTAAGATCTTTTATTTACATTTTGCTTAGATTCTCTCTGCTTTTGTTTTTAAAGAACTCATGATATGTATTTAATCCTTTGGAAAACTTGCCTATAGAGGCTCTTGTGCATCTTTTGGGAGAGATTAGGAGATATAGTTTTCAAACTGCTTTCATACTGTACCCTAACCGGCCTAAACTTCGCGGGTCGCGACTAGTGGCTAAATATTTATGTTACCTATCTATATTTTGTTTATCTTATTCATCTCGATGGCATTATCTTTATATCATCTCAGTTCACGCTTTACCTTCTTTTTGTCGATACGTGAGTGTTACGACTTTGCGATTTTATTTTTACTCATTTCAGGCTTCTTGATTAATACTCCTTTCAATTATACTTATAAATTATGTATTAAAAATCCCCCATGAAAGTCGTACCACCTTAATATCTTTGACTTATGACTCGAGTATAAAGATTTGAATATTACGGTGTTACATATTCAACTAGAAACTACTTAAGACATTAGGTATTTGTAATTGAAGTATAAAAAATATTTTAATATTATGTTCTTTGTAAGAATTTCTTGTTGACAAATTATGAGATAATAATAAATATTAGAAATTTTCAATAGAGTAAATACATAAAATAAAGTTTGCATGAAAGAATTTGAGGTGGAGAAAAGTAGGCATAAAAAAATTAAGAGTAAAGGACAAATTCGTCTCTGACCTTTTTTTCGCAGACATTTTCATCCTCGAGGATTAGAAAATACATTCATGTCCCTAACCCTCCGAAAAATTGGACATATTTACCCTTCTGTTAGAGTCGCTCCGTTTGGCCTGACGGAAAACAGTGACGTGGCTCCCGTGGCACTGACCTGGCTGTTACGGGCTGCCACGTAGGATGGACTTTTGAAAAGAGGACGTATTAGTCCCAGGAACCCAAACGTCGCCGTTTCTCCCTCACCCCTCCAAACAAACTTTAATCCCCTTTTGCATTTTCAACCAATATTCCAGATTTCAGATGAAGAACAGAGCAATTCAGCGACATATTCACTAACAACAGAGCACAAATTCAATTTCACAGGCTCAGTTCACAATTCAACCAGTCCAGATTGTGCAATTTATGAAGAATCAGCAACTTACAAAAAATTGCACATGGAGGAAATGGCTCTGGCCGAGGAGCAAGTTGCCATCCAGGGCGGCAGAGCAGTAGCGAAGGGGTTGAATCTCCCATCGCAGCAAGTGGTGCTGGCGAAGCTGCAGTTCTACATTGAGGGCTGGATCCTGAGAGGCGAGAAAAATTGGTCTTGGCTTTTGGTCCCAGGAGTGTTCTTGCGGCGGCGTCGTAAGCGCTTGCGGCGTCCTCGGCGGAATCGAAGGTTCCGAGCCAAACCCTTGCTTTCTTCAACGGGTCTCTGATTTCGGCGGCGAATCTTCCCCACGGTCTCTTCCTCGCGCCGCGGTATCTAACTTCCTTTAATACTGGCATTGACTCTGATCCGTTTACCTCCGCCGCCGTAACCGCCGCCGTGGGTTTCAGAGCCGCAACTCCTCTGCCTCTTCCCATGGTGATGGCTTTGGTTTTAAATATAAAAAAGAGTAATTTGGTGATGTTTTAAGGAACAAAGTGGAACTCAGATTGGGAAACGATGAAAAGAATCAAGCTTTGAAATCAAATAAGCATTTCAGTGTGTGAAATTTTGATGGGTGGTTCACACTGATTTCCAAGAAAGAAAGAGAGAGAAAGAAAGAAAAGCAACACATTCTTCTTCTTCTTCTTTGTTCTTTGAATCTTTGTCTTTGTTGTTGGGTGTGGTGTGGAGGGTGCACATGGGGAGGGGAGTAGAGTGTGTTAGGGTAAGCAAGGAAATGGAAAGTGATGGGGATAGGGCAAGGAGAGGAGGGGCAACGTAGGTGGTAGTGGAAGAGGGAGTCAGGGGAAAATATGTCCTGTTTTGAAACGACATCGTTTTAGAGTGGGAGGACTAATATGTCCTGTTTTGAAAAGTTACACGTTTTGGTATGAGAGGACTAATATGTCCTGTTTTAAAAAGTTACATGCCACGTGTGCTCCTGTAACGGCCAGGTCAGCGCCATGGGAGCCACGTCAGCGTTTTTCGTTGAGCCCAACAGAATCACTTTAATGGAGGGATAAATTTGTCCGTATTTTAGAAGGGTCAGGAACATGAATGTATTTTCCAATCTTCATGGACAAAAATGTCTGCAGAAAAAATGGTCAGAGACGGATTTGTTCTTTACTCAAAAAATTAAAATTATAAAGCACACACCAAAAATAATAGTTGATGGACAAAAACGACACGCTGTTATTGGAGCTCAATTTCTGTAAAGTTAATTGCATACATGGTACTTTAGTGCGATAAGTTGGCACAGTTTGAGTTGTTTACTGAATCTGAGTTGGAATTTCATATTTTTACATTTAAAA